>NW_010406537.1:0-31963 GCF_000710305.1 Buceros rhinoceros silvestris | reverse complement strand
TGCCGTGGGGCCCCTGCCGCTCCAAGTGAGAAGGGAGGGAGGGGAAGGCATGGGAAGGAGCGTAGCATGACTTGCATGTCAGTATATCACTGCATGTAGGTCCATACGGGTTGCAGCATCAGTGGGGATGCTGCCGTGTCGAGTGGCATGGACCCCCAAAAGCTGGAGCATTTCCAGCCCTGGCACCTCAGTTGCCAAACAATACCTGTGCCAAGAAGGGGAGGATGCTTGTGGGGAGGCTGGCCCACCCAGGACCTGGGGTTTGGTCCATGGGACGCAGTGGGAGCACGCATGCCAGAGGACAAAGGGAGGAAAGAGAATCTCAGCACTGTGGGAACATGGGCTGCGGGCAGAGAAGAAAAGGTGGAAATTCCCGGTGGTGAGAAAGGAAGAAACCAGCCACGGTGGCTGGGGGTCCCATAGTATTTAAATGCCAGGGAATGCAGGAGGGGAGAAGGGTGCCAAACAACGCTAGGAAGCTCCCAAAGCCTTTCCATCTCTCTGTTGGGAAAAGGCTTTGTGTTTTTTGTAGGGGTTTCCTTCCTCCAGAGCATGGGATGTTTCTCCCCCTGGTGTGGGTGGGGAGGCAGTGATCCCAGGTGAAGGCAGCCACCAAAAACAGGCACCCACCTGAAAAACTCCCCAAACCCTCCCAGCTTTAATTAAATCTCTTTTTTTTTCTTTTCCTCTCTGTAAAAGCAGGTGCCAAGTGCTAGGAGCCCAGCTGGCTTTGGGGGTTTAGAGGGGAAGGAATAAAACTAATCAAGGTAATTGCTAAAATCCTTTTGCAACTGGCCGGAAACCTCTCTCTGTGCTGCGATGGGAAAGCCAAGCTCTGGTCTCGGGTACCGGCTCTCCTACTTGCTCTTGGCTGCAGGGATTAAAGAATAACAGTGGCGAGGGGATGAGGAAGCCTTTTCCTCTAAGCTAGTCTCGCTGATTGTTTGGTTTTTTATTCTTTAATAGGGATATTGTTGAAAGAGGGTGGAGGGAAAAGTCTTAATATTTGATATTCAACAACAGCAGGGATTATCTCTTTTTTTTCTTAAATCTTTATCTATTCCTGCTCTCCCCCTGCCCCCTTTTTCCCTTCTGTTTGTCCCTTATTGTCACAGTAAAATGAGAAGGCAAGAAAAGGACAGAGAAAGGACAATGAAAAGCAAAATATTTCCAGGCTCTATTTGTGGTGGTTGGTTTATTTCTGTCTGGTTTTGTTTTTTTTTTATCATAGAAACAAATCTGAAAGATTAAGGGCAACTTTAAAGACTGTTTAATAAAGGGACATTAATCAGCCACTCTTGTGACATTCCTGCCCCAGCTGAATTAATGGGGAATTTGGGGCATCAAATGGACCTTTTCTTTTGTTTTTTGGTGTTTGGTGGTTTTGTTTGGGGGGGTTTTTTTTTGATGATTATAAAGTAATGCAGTCATTAAACTGATTTAAAATCGGTGCAACATTGCACCTTCCTCTATTGAATTTGAATGCCCAGTGGGTAGGAGATGACCCTGGCCGGTGGATCTGGTGGTGGGAGCCCTGCCACAGGGAGCGGGTGCTGCGGGTACCAGGGAGCAGGTGATGCTCACAGCCCACGCCTGCTGCCGAGCGAGCTGCAGGAGAAGAGTGGGAAAAGTGTCGGGGAAAGTAGGGCAGCGTCTGGCAAGGGGCCTGTGGAGAGGCGGCTGGAGGCAGTGAGGAGCATCCTTCCAGCTGGCTTTGGCTTCCCGGGGGGGGCTTGTGGGAGCTGGTAGGGAGGAGAGAGTGGGTGAGAAAAAGACAAAAATGTTGAAAAAAAATTAAGCTTTTTCTTTCTGCACTGAGTTTTCCTTCTTTGCAGCCAGCTGCCTAAACTTCCTGCTTTACCTTGTCAGGCTCGCACCATCCCCTTCGTTGGGGTGGCCCATGCACAGCCCTCCTTCGGTGCATTCTGGCACAGAAGTGCCACCCAGGACCATCAGACCTTGTGACCCCCTTCTAGAGGGCATGGCTGGGTTGTTCCTCCTTGATGTTTAACATCTGGCTCTCAGAGGGTGAAACCTGCTCTCCTCTGGAGAGTTGTGAAGCATTGGAACAGGCTGCCCAGGGAGGCGGTGGAGTCCCCATCTCTGGAAGCGTTAAAAAGTCGTGTAGATGTGGTGCTGATGGATGTGGTTTAAGGGACCCTGGCAGTGCAGGGTGAACGGTTGGACTCGGTGGTGTTAAAGGTCTCTCCCAACCAAAATGATTCTGTGGTCCCTGTGTGACGTGTGGCCGGGGAGTGATGCTTGGAGCTGGGATGCCGGGTGGCCAGTGGAGCATCCTTTCCTTTCCAAGGAGCACGGGGTGGTTCACAGTCCCGTTTGCTGCTGCTTTAAAGTTGCTTTTCGTGCCCGAAGCCAAAGGCAGTCGCCTCCGTATTTGCACATTGAGAAAAAAGAAACCATTGCAAAACAGCCGCCTGGAAATTGCACTCTCCAGGGGAATGCTGGGGAATTTACATTTTTAAATATGTATGTAATTTGGGCGAAGGGGAAATCGCTTTCCGTCTGCGAAACCGGCAACTTTCTTTCTCACGGAGTTAGCATTTTAAAACTGCATTGCTCATGTGAAAAGGAAACCTTTTATTTTATTTTTTTTTCTTTGTCCTGGGAGAGATTGCATCTTGATTTACTGCAGTTTGAATGATAATTAATAATTCCTTAGACTTCCTGGCGTTAACCGGGGCAACAAGTCCCTGTTTGTTCCTTGTTTTCTTTTCCCTTCTCTCTTTTCTTGTTGAAATTATTATTCTTTTCACCACAGAAACACAGTACACGCCGTACATGTGAATAAACAGCATATTACTGCACTATCCGCTGCTGGCTTTTTTCTTTTATGAGCCAAAGTAAATAAATAAAAGTTCATATAATTATTATATCCATTAAAAAAACGCTGCAGCTCAGTAAACAGAACAAACTATACAAGAGTACTGTGACAATGGAATTAAAATAGCACCGAGGAAAGTGTCAGTGCCCATAACAAGAACCATTGCTAGATGAAATTTGGAGATAGTTTTCAAACATAAATGCTTCCCTGAAGGAAATGTATAAAATAGGACAAAAGAAGCAAGCACAATAGAGTGTAACAGGGATTTGCTACATAATTCCTTCTCCTTTCTTTCTTTTCTTTTTTAATTCATTCTTTCCGTATTTACAAGGATTCGTGAGGCTCACAGCTCCGCTCTGTTAAAACCAGAAATAAAGAACAATTTACTCCAATCTGCCCGTGCCGTGTTGTAAATCTATATAATGAAAAATGAAGAGGTTCATATCATAAGGGATCTCGGCTGTTTACACTTCTCAGGAGACTTCGCCTTTGATTATCATAATCATAAAGATAAACAAAAGAGTAGTGGCTCCATAAATACTCCAGTGTAATGTGTAATCAACAAGATAAATCTCTCTCCTCCGAACTCCCAGCAAGGGAAGTTGCTGCCAGAGGCTGGATGTTTCTTCTCTGGGGATGGTGGTGGTCAGGATTTGGGTTGGACCCTCTTAGCTGTGGCTTGCAGTGGCACAGGGATGCTGTGGTGGGATGCCCCATACGAGGGCACCCTGCTTTTAGTTTTCCTCTTGGGCTGCTTTGCAAAAGCCTGACCTTGGACATTTAACTAAAGAAACATTTTTTTTTTCCCCCCCCCCCAGTCAGATAAAGTGGGTTTTGATCGATAAAGCTGTTTCATGCGAGAACATCCTTGGCACTGCCTGGGTCCTTCTTCTCTTTCTCAGCACAGACTTTGCTTTAAGGGTTGGTTTTTAATCCCCCTCCCTGTCCAGTCCTGGTTTAATAGAGGTGTGCAGCGAGGGAGGCCGGCTGCAGGCTTTTCATTTGGCTGGGAGAGGAATCTGCTTATTTTTTTCCAAGGGTGTAATTAGGGCTGGCTGGGTGCACCCCCTCATTACCCGCGCTGGGGAGGAATGCTCTCTAATTATAACGTTTGCCTGCTGCTGGGAGGGGGGGGAACTGCTAACCCATCTGGGATGGTGCTGCGTGATGTCTGTCTGTCCCTGGCTGGATGGGCTCCAGGAGGTGATGGGATAGAGGGACAGGGCTTGATCCTGGCTGGAGATACCCCAGGTTTGGCAGGAAGGGGATGCAAAGGGACCGTAAAACTCTTGACAGAGGGCAGTCAGTGGAGGAAAAGTGAGCCAGCTTGTGGGGCAGAGATGCTTTGGGGAAAAGTTTAAGCAGTTATTTCCAAATGTAGTTATTCATAAAAGACTGGGGAGAACAGAGAGTCTTCATTGTGTTGCACAGAGGGGGCCAAGGGGGTTTTGCTTCTGTGGAAGCAGCATGTCCGTCTGTCCATGCTGCCTGTGAGTCCTGCTGGTCCATACAGGGGGGAGTTCCCCAAACAGCCCATGCAGTCAGGCTTGCAGATGCTTTCCCAGCCTCCCCCTCTCCCCGCCCCCCTCCCCCAAAATGTCCCGAGTTGGAGCAAAAACTTCTGCAGATGCCAGCACACTGCTGGCAGCGAGGGTTGAACCCGACATGTGGAGTGCTCTGGCTTTCTGGTTCAGCCTTTGCTGATCCAGTTACCACTGCCTGTGCTTGGGGAGGGCATCAAGCACCACAGGGATGGGCACCCCGTGAGCATCTCAATGGCTGGACATCCCCAAGCTTTTTCACCTCGAACTCCAACCTTGCTCCAGGCTGGAGATAAGACGCCAGGTACCAGTGTTTCTTCTTGCTACCCCTGAAGGATTCATGCTCAGTTTTTCAGCCTCTGCAAACACCTTGGTCTGTCCCATCCCATCCCCTCTGCCCTTCTGCAGAGGGAGAGGTTAATGAGCACCATGCTGAGTTAATGAGCCCAGGGGTTACATCAGCAAGCTGCAGCCCTTGGGACAATGGTGCCAAGGGCCTCTTACATCCCCTGCATCTCACTTTTCGTCAGAGCTTCCCAGCTTGTGTCTGAACCCACTTTAAACAGTTTGGAGAGTTTCAAAGGCATGAGATTTTGCGGGTTCTGTGCTAGGAGACAGCAGGGCGAGAGCTTAGGAGGAAGATTCACTCAGTGCAAGTGGCTTCCAAACTTCCAAGCCAATGACACCCTTTATTCTGGGTCATCTTCCTTTCTCCCTGCTTTGCCTCCAGTGGGACATGTCCTCAGAGAAGGGGCAGTGGCCCGTGGCTTTGCACAGCACTGCTTGGCCTCATGGAGACTTTGCCTTTGAAGATGCCATTGGCTGCTGGAACCTCCTTGCCAATGGGGCTTCTTCATGTTGGGGTTCTTCATGTTGGGTGACCATGCTGGTGTGTGGGAGGCTGAATTTGTGTGATGGTGAGCAGAGAGGAGAAGGGGATGCTTGGGGAAGAGAGGATGGTGTTTTGAAGAGAGGATGCTCAGGGTGTTTTTAGGAGGAAAAGCTTGGCTATGTTTTACTGCTGGACCTGAAATTTTCCCAGGTGGGCACTCTGCAATGGGAGGGCCCTGGGAACAGGACAGGCCTAGGCCAGTGATGTTGGCTCCCCCTGAGATCAGAGATGGATTGAAATGTGGTGGGATGAGGACTGCATCCCATGCCATGATGCTTGGGGGGGATGGCTTCACATCCGTCTGGGGCTGGCAGCGGGGATGTCCTCGGTCTGGCAGGCATTCTGGCGTAAGAGTGAGCCACACCACGGCTCTGTCACCGCAATTTGCTGCAGCTCACATGGTGACAGTGCTAATCCCTAAATAAGTCTGTCCATACATTTCCCCTGAAAACAATAGGAGAAGGATTTGGGATGGGGAGAGAGCCCCACTCCAGCCTTTCAGACACCTCCTCAAGCTGAGACAGTGGCCAGGGCATCCCTCAGTCTCTGGAGCAGGAGCTGTCCCCCTCCCCACCGGGGGATTGGGAAGGCAGGCGGCTCTTCTCCGGTGCTGGAGATAAGCTGTCAATTTTTTTTTTTTTCATTTCTACAGGAGGATTTTTATCCAGGCAGGAATGGGTTTAACCATTGCCTGTCAGGCCTTCACACAAAAAAGCACTCACCCCAAGACAAGCGTGAACACGAGGAGATGGAGGCAGAAGGGGTTAAGTGCCCACCGACACTGAGATTTAGCGGAGAAACCCAGCCAGAGAAACCCAGGCATCCCCCCTTAATCCTTACAACGCATTCTTGCCTGCCCAGTGTGGTGGAGAGGGATACACGGCTGTGGGTGATGGGCACTAGGCTCGATGCTGCTAATGCTCCTGTAATCTTCCAAATATTTGGAGGGATAACAATTGCAGGAGAGTGGATTTTAATGCTTTCCTGCAGAGGTTTGCTGGGCCATTGCTGCAAGGGGAATTGCTTTCTGGGCTCATCGCCCCATGTGCTTTGTGTTTGGGGTGGTGGAAGTGGGGGTTAATGCTCGACCCTGGCTCCAGTGCTGCTCTTTGTGCAGACTGGTGGTGCTGGTTGGTTGGTTGGGGTCATCAGTCTTCAACTAAGTTGCAAACACTGGCTGCAAACATCTGCAAGTCAGCCCCCCGGGGAACAGATGCTGCGGATAATCCAGCTCAGCCCCAGCAGATTAAAATGTGTGATGAAGGATGAGGGAGAGGAAGCTGGAGAGGAAAGAAGTCATCGGTGCCTATTCCCCTCTTCCCTTTTCCGTCTCCCTGCTCCTACCACACTTATCCTTGGGGCTTTGATCCAATGGGTCAAGCCCGGAGCTAACCCCTCCTTTCCTCTCCTCTCCCAAATACAGATATAGTACTGAAGTCACTGCTCCAGCCCATCCCGTAGCACCCAACCGCACGCCCCAAGTAGTGTAAGACTGTGGGATGCTGACAGCCTGGGACTTCTAAAAAAAAAAAAAAAAAAAAAAAAAAACCCCAACATTGTCTTGGTGACATAAAAGAAGCCATTAGAGAAATATTTTGTCTTGCTTTCCTTTAGTACTATGGCAGAAAAAAAAAAAAAAAAAAAACCAACCCAAAAGGGAGCTGGGAAGCAGCACCCACCTCCTGCGGGAAGGAGGGAAGCCGGCAGATGGGAACCCCCTGTAGATGTCTGCCAGGGAGATGATGATTACAGTCAGCGTAGCACACTGTCAAATATTTATTAGTTTGTTGCTGCTGGGAGTTGTATGGCTGTCTGATTGCAGTACTGGAAATCCCGGCTGGGCAGGGCTCCTTCCCTGATTTCACATGCGAAAGTCTCTCTCTTGCATGTGCTGGTCCTGCCAAATTGTCACCTCTGCTGCGATCAGAGCAGCCTTGGGCAAAGCAAGAAGTGGCCTTTGTGCACCTGTGGGTTACAGCATCTGTTTCCAAGGGTGATGCTTATGATCAGTGCCTTGCAAGCACCTGTATGAACCCTCCTGCTGACGAGGTCTTCACTGGCATTAAAACCATCTGAATGTCCCAGTGTATACCCCCAGCCTGAGGCTGGCTGCCCAGCCCGGAGAAGCCAGAACTTCTTGGAAGGTTTCTTATATATATTATATGTAATGCAACCATAATATAATAATATTATGCAAGCCCATTGCAGGAGAAGGTTCTCCTAGCAGAGGATATCCTCTCCCACCTTTACAGGGATGTTTATCCGTGTACTTATCACACTGGAATGGACCAAAACCTTTCCCCAACCTTTCCATCCTCTGCTTTTTTAGTCCTGGCACCGACAGCACCTCATTCTGTCTGTGCTGGAGCTATTTACCCCTTGCCCTGTGGGGGATGGACCACCTGGAGGTGATGGTCTTGCACCACCGGAAAGGTGCTTCTGTTTTCATTTTGCAGTTGCTGCTGGATAGCCAGGGCAACCAGGAGCTGCAGTTGTTCCTGCACAAAGCACAAGCAGGCATGCTTTCCCCCCACACCTACTGGGGGATTTTTGGGGGTCTCCCCATGAGCATTAGCAGAATGAGAGGTTTCTCATGCGGTGCATGGCCAGGCGTTGGGAAGTGGGGATGAAAGACTGGGTTGATGGCTTATGACGAATGTGCCCAGCATGGTTCTCCTCCCTTTTGCTATCCAAAGTGCCCCTTGCTCTTCTGCCTGAATTCTTCCCCAGCGCACTTAAATACCAGCGGTCATATCGTGCTGGAGCCAAACGCCCTGCCCAGCTGCAATGCTTTTCTTTGGCCATGTAGGGCTGGTATCCGGATGGAGAAATCAGCAACCCCTTGCTTTGCTCCTGTTCATGAGTGGGCAGGAGCCGAGGGGTTCATGGGGGGGAGCCGTGGGGGTTGGGGCTCTGTGGCACAGCCCCCATTACAAGTCTGCCACAAGAAAAAATCATCTTTTTCCCTGTCTGCTGTTAAAGCTGCTTTTTTAGCTCTAGATCTCTCTTGGTCAGAAGTAAAAGATCTTTCAGCTGTTGCGAGTTCACAGGATTTAAACTTATGCAGCAGCTGAGATTCTTTAAAGGTTTAGGCTTTTGGAGTTCAAACTTTAAACTGAGTAGGTTTTTATAGCCACCAAAAGCAGATGCTGGATCTGCCCAGGCCTGGGAACATCATTGTATTTCACCACCCTTGTCCCCAAAATCACTGTGACCCCTTGGAGAAGAAACCAAAG
Organism: Buceros rhinoceros silvestris; assembly: GCF_000710305.1. Lineage (NCBI taxonomy): Eukaryota > Metazoa > Chordata > Aves > Bucerotiformes > Bucerotidae > Buceros > Buceros rhinoceros. The sequence continues at coordinate 23,452 of NW_010406537.1, read as the reverse complement.
GAGTTGAACTTGAGAACCCCAGCACAGATTTGGGCAGACCCCCTCTCAAGGCAGGGGATGGATGAGACCCGTCAGTGGGGAGTGTCATCAGATTTTCAGTACTGCTGATGATGTTTCAGCCCTGAATCCTGTGCTGGGAAACTGAGGTGACTCACATCACAGCCCAGAGCATCACCCATCCTGCTGCAGATGATCACGAGCGAGTCACAAATCTGCGATTTTCATCCCCGTTGGTCTGTGGCTCATCCCATCCCCACTTCCCGATCCTCCTGGATCATCTGAATTCTTGTTTAGCATCACCAAAGTGGTGGTGGGTGGGAGAAAATGTGTCTTTGGTGTTGGCTGCTGGAGGAGTTGTCTCCGGTTTGGATCAGGGGACCCGTGTGCTTTGGGGTGTCACCTTGCCAAGAGACAAGCCCCAAAAGGGAAGGTCCTTCTGAAAATTGGCTTCTTCAGGGATGTTGCATCTTTGTAAGTCATCCTTATGGTGCTGGGAGGGCTGCATGACTCCTCACCTGCATCCTGGGGGGTTACATCTGGCTCAGGAAGAAAACAAAAAAAATAGGAAGAAAGAAAAGAAATAAAAAGCAGCTTGCATAAAGAGAGAAGAACAACTTAATGGGGAGCTTCAGGCCCGCGTCACAGCCAGGCATGTGCATCTTGGAGTAGTTACCATCGCTACCACTGCTCTTGACGTGCCTGCGGGAGGCTGGTGCTGGCCCGGGGCAGGGCTGGTGGCAGAGTGGCTCTGCTCTGCCTCATATTTTCAGAAAACTAATGGGCTTCAAGTGTTTACATTCCTTACAGCAAACCTGCTTTCTAAACTCACCTGCCCTTAGAGTTGTAAAACAAAGCCCAGGAGCCACTCCTGTCCCAGGGATGAGAGTCAAGCGAGCACCCCCGGGCCTCGCACCAGCAGATTTTGGAGGATTTCAGAGGATGCTCTGCGGCATGTGCTACCTGCACACTTTCCCAGCTGCTGAGCTCAGATCCCACTTTGCTGTGCACTGCTGGGATGGAGAAAACATCATTTCAGAGGGGTTTTCACATGAGCCCACGAGTGAAGTTTTGTTGGCTGCCTCTGCTGCCAGTTGGATTAGCTCCCGCCAGCTCCCTTTGCCAGGGAATTTAGGTTTGTGGCATTTAAAAAAAAAAAAAAAAAGGCAACAACAGCTAACAAAACAACAACTCAGTGGATGCAAGATTGGATAGTAAATTAAAAAAGAAAAAAAAGTTACATTCGCTGCTGTGGTTCAGGTAAGAAGCTGCTCAGCAGGAGAGGGGCACAGGACCAGTGGCCTGATGCAGGCATGGAATGTTGCATGGGGCAGTTCACACTGGGGGCTCACACCTCCTCACACCCCCGTCTCGCCCAGCACTGGGAAAATGACAGGTCTGCAAATGAGGTGGGGAAGGAAATGGCCGGCAGTGGAGAGGTGGAGGAGAGCCAACCAGAGAGAGAGAAATTAGCCTGGAGTTTAATTCATTGTTTCCAAAAGAGCAGTTAATGGATTATGACAAATGTCCTACCGCTCTCCCTTAGTACTGTGTTAAATGGAAATGGAAAGTCAATTTTCCTAAATGGATTTTAAACGACTGACCTCGTGTGTTGATTTTTTTTTTTTTTTTTTCCTTTCCATTTACTGATTTTTGCTCAGGAGGCAGCTCGGTCATCTTGTTTTCTTGACGCATCTCATTATTTTTTTTTCTTCTTCTCCTTCTGTCTCGGGATCCGCTGATTCTCTCCATGCAGCGCTGCTCCTTGCCAAGGGTGACAGAGGGAATGGGCTCCTTTCTGTCTTGCCAGCTTTGGAGATGTTACCGTGGGGCTGGGGATATTTACTGTTTTCCTGCACGCTGCAGCGCCTGGAGTTGAGAATCACAGCTCTTGCTGGGGCAAGAGAGGAGGAGGAAAAGCTCATAACTCTTCTAGGTGTAAAGGAAAGCCTCGTGATGTGACCTGACTGCTAGCGAGATGCCCAGAAACAAGAGGTTAAGCAGTAGCATCCCACTGCATCTCTGTGAGGTTATTATCAGTCCTGTGATATTTGGGTTTGATCTTCGCAGGTGAAAGGGCTGGAAGCAGGTTTCCTGTGTTGCATGCTGGACATGCTCCTTGACATTGGTCACAGCATCTTCTCAAGCTGGTGCTGGGCATGAACCACCATGAGGCTCCTGCTCCTAGGGATTTTGTCCCTGGGTGAGCACTGAGGTTCTTGCCCCTTTTCAAGACTTCTTGGCCTGGCCTGACCTCTTCTTCTGGTTACTTTTGCCTTTAGATTGTTTTTGAAAGCAAACGAGCAGGAAGATGGAGTTCACCAGGCCACTGACTCCATCTGTTTTCTGGGGTGGGATAGTGTGAATCCCGATTGCGCTTTTGGATGGTGTTCTCTGGAGGTGGCTGGGCTGGAAATGGTCGCTCAGCAGGATGTCTGGTCCCTGGGTGCTGTGTCGGCAGGGACTGCTCGTGCTCCCACTCCCTCAGCCCCCATCACATGATCTTGGGATTGTGTTGAAGGAGAGTTAGAACCCAAACACGGCTCCAACAAAGAGCAGGATGATTTGTGCTGGGGTCATGGTCAGTGTTCCCAGAGCAAGCCCTGCTGGCGTTTTGCCTGGAGCGTGTCTGTGTGTTCATCAGGGCTGTGGGAGGGGAGGCTTGGGATGAGGGACATCAGCCCCGCTAGAGCCTCTCTCCTCCCCCTGAACTTGGGATTTGAACTTGGGTTTGTTTTGCTTTTTTCCTGGTGGTTTCCTCTAGCAAGATTGCCTAGGCTTTGGGGTCAGGCAAGCCTTGGGGTATGGATGGGAGGCTGGTACCCAGGTGAAAACAAGATGTGCCCTGCAGCAGGAGCTCTCTAGCCAGCAGAGATTTGCTTTGCTTTCTTTGGGGAGGCAGCCTCCAGCCCTCTTTTGCTGAGGATGCTCAGGAAAGCAAAAGTTGTTGGTGACACCATCGCACACAGGCCAGACCTGGGAAGGAGAGGGAGGGATGAAGTGGCATAGGCTGGAGTTGGGTCTCTCCTAGGTCTGGGGTAAGGGCACTTCCCAACTGTTCCGCTCCTCTGGCAGGGCTGGAGTACAGTGAAGTGCTGCCCGACTCCTTCCCCTCAGCCCCGGCAGAGACCCTCCCTCACTTTCTGCTGGAGCCGCAGGACGCCTACATTGTGAAGAACAAGCCAGTGGAGCTCGTCTGCCGTGCCAACCCCGCCACCCAGATCTACTTCAAGTGCAATGGGGAGTGGGTCAACCAGAACGACCACGTCACCAAGGAGAGCCTGGATGAGGTCACTGGTGAGCAAACCCACCCCAGCATCCCCCTGTCTGCCCTTCTCCTCTCTTCTTTCCAAGTGCTACTACTGTTTTCTCTCTTGCACATCCTTGCCAGAGATGTTTCTCCTCCAGGTAGGCCAACAGGTCTCTGATTCATTTTTATCATTCCCAGGTGACTGCAATCTCGTGAGGCTGCTTTTGTATGTTTTCCACCTCCCTGGTCTGTGCACAGCTTGTGTTTCTTTCCATATTATCAGTGTATTTTAGTAGAGGAGCTGCCCCGTTCCAGGCCATGATGATGGTATGGGTCACCATTACCCGTCAAAGGCTGGCAAAGTGATCCTCTGTGCTGGCGTGCTTACCCTTTTGCGGGATTTGTGGTTGTTAAATGGGATTTGAAACGCAGCATATTTAAAATAGATTAAAAAAAAAAGAGAAACACTTTCCTAGAGAATGCCTTATCTACATGTAGGTGTGGTTGCCACGAGGAGTGGCAAAGCAGGTTCACAAAAGGATTAGGTGTTTAATGGCTAATGAGAACATTTGCAGGAAGGATTTGAAATGCCTTTTAATGGCAGATGAGCTCTTCCTTGCCTTGGAGGACAAGTCAGCCACTGGCTGCCTGAAATAGGGGGACGAGAAGGTGGTTCAGGCATCTTCAGGAGTGTCTTCATCCATGGGATTAGCTCTGCAATGCTGCTTGCCCTCTGCTTTGAAATGTCCTGGCATGGGACCAAGGCATCGGGGGTTGGATATGTCATGTAATCAAGTAAATTTGCTAAAACTGGGATGCTTTAGCTCAGGTCCAACCTCCGTACCAGTTTTGGTACCTGTGCCCTTATCAGGAGAGGGGTAAAACAGTCATGGTTCCCGTGTAAGATCTGTTCCCTGCAAATCCCCCAGCCTGCAACATCTCTTGTCTCTGGAGGGCTTTAAACCAAGGTGGCCTTTTGAACTGCTGCAGTGTTGACTCCAGAAGGCAGGCTGGGCTTAGAGGAGAGGCTTTGTCAACTTGGAAGAGCACAAGATCTCCTATAGAATCTCCTCTTGTCCCGTTTCTCCCCAGCATCTCCTTGGTTCTTCACCCTGTGGTAGCTGTAAGCCAGTCCTTACTTGGGTCCATCTCTGAACGTGTTCTGCAAAGCAAAGTTCATCACTTTTCCCTGTGGCCTTTCTTAAAGCTACTTCATCTGTTCTTGGGGTGATTTTCTTCCAGAGGATGTCTTTGTGAAGGATAGCCAAAAATGCCCAGGAAGGCTGTCCTCTTGCTTCTCCAGAGGCTGTCAGGAGCACTGGCAACACCATTTCTTTCTCTCAGAGTACACCTTCATCTCCCAGCTCTTACAGAGGCCAGATTTGAAACCTTGACCACTCTAGAGCAAAGTCACTGCCGATTAGTGACCGAGCAACCATCGCCAAAGGGTTATGAGTTTATTTATAATGTGTGGCTGTGCTGGGTCGAGCCAAAAGTTCACACGCCCTGTGTGCGGCAGTGGTGGATGCTCAGGGGAAGAGCACTGAACTGGGGCAAGGAGGAAGCAATGGACCCCACTCTGTTACCCTCCCAGCTTTCTACAGTCTGTGATTAGGGACTCCCTGGACCAAGGGCAATAGCTTAGCAGTGTGGTCCAGCCCTGGATGGGTTCCCCTCCCCATTAATGGGTCTGAGTGCTGTTAGGACCCATTTCTCCTCCAGGTCATCCCAGCATCCTGTAGTGGTGTGGTTTCACGGCTTAGTGATGTACAGAGTGGAAAAAGCACTTTACTTGTGGCCCCACTGCTTGATCCACCTCCTGGATGAATACCCCTTACCAAACAACCTGCCTCACGCAGCTCTTAAGCAAAAGAGGCTGGAAAAAACATAGCAGAAAGGGAGTAGGAAATCTGTGCAGCAGGAGCTTACCCTGTTTTAGGGGGGACTCATTGGCTTTGGGCCAGCATCTTCCTCTCAGGTCCCAGTCTGCAGATGCAGAACATGTGCCAGCAATTTGGGGAGGAAGCAGTACATACCTTTTTCAGCCAGGCTTCGAAGACGGTGTTGCTGCTATCAGTGAACAAACCGACAATACCTTCAGTGCGGAGGTGATGCCGTGCATGTAAAATTCCACTGGCGTAGGCATAGCTACCCGACAGCTGCCCTAAGAAAAAAGGATCTGGAACCAAAACAGTTTACTCTGTTCAAACACAGGCACTTGCAGTGCCTGCTGTTAGCAGGGAGAGCTGCCACGAAGGGCACAGGGCAAAGCTGGCCACAAGCAGTAGGTTAATGAGGTTGGGTGTTCGTGGCTTTTTAGGTGTCCTCAGTTAAAAGCTTGGAAAAGGGACCTTTAAAAAAAAAAAAAAAAGCAACTTTTGAGATAACGTGTCTTGAATGAGCCAGGCTCGGTAATGCTTTGACTGTGTCTGATCCAAAACATTTCATGCAGAAGAAAGCAAAATAGGCCAAGTCAGAGAGGATAATTCAGCTGGACAAGAGTGGCTGGGTCTATGGTTTTGGGTAGTCTTTGCTTTCAGGAATTGCGGAGGTCACAGGGCATTTGCAGGAAGCTGCCCACCTTTTTCCAGGGCTGCTCAACGCACCCCGCCGGAGCTTTCCAGAGAGACAAGATGGTTTTGAGCCATCTCCATCCTGTGTCCTTCTAAAAGCCCTAATTTTTCCAAAAGTGCTAGGCCCAAATGCTTTTTTTTTTTTTTTTTATTTCCCTTAATAGTGGCAAAATAAATTATATTTCCTTGGTGCGCGTTTGTCAGCTATTCCACAGGAAGGTGGCAGAGAGATGGTAATTGCTCCTCACAGCATCAGGAGCGAGCTAACAAAATTACAGCTGCGGAGCACACGGCTCTCTACTGCCCTGAACTTGAGGCCTTTTTATAAATAGAAGCTGAAAAAAAAAAAAGAGGACAGGTATTGCTGAAAATAAGGAGAAGTAAACCCTGAGTCCCTCCTGCCCTTGGCGATGACTGCATCGTGAGGAGTTGATTCTTGAGGCATCAACTTCAACATCCTGCAGTCCAGGACGTGGCAGTGCCACCTTTGTCGTCGCACCCTGCCATGGCCAGGGTGTTCTGGCAGACCTTGTTGAGGGGTTGACGGAGGTGCGTGACCCTTTTTGGAGTCAGTGGGCATGAAACACCATCATCCTTGGATGTTTTTCTGAAGTTTTTTTATTTGTCTTTTTATATTTGTATTTAAATGACAGAGATGGTTTCTTACCCCAGCAAAGCCTTGGAGGCATCCTTCAAACCCAGTGGGTGAGAAGGTGTCTGGGCAGGGATGGAGATGTCAGTGCCAGGATAGAGGGCTGGTGGAGGAGAGTGATGCCTCTTGGAATGGTCAAGAGGTCCTGGTCCGGCCAAGCCAGACTGGGTTAAAAAAAACAAGGAGAAGACTCCTCCACATGTGCCCATTGCCCTGCCTTCAGCTCCAAGTCACCCTTTGGAAGGAACAGTCTCCATCGTTTGCAGAAGTGCCAAACTCAGATGTCTCTGAGATGCCTCCAACCTGCTGCTTCTGTCCTCAAGCTTTGTACATCCACCAGCCCTCCACCTGGGTGCTGCCTCAGTTTCCCTCCTCCCGGGTGCTCATGCCAAGCTGATGCCATCTCTGTCCCCCTCCAGGGATGCTGGTGCGGGAGGTGCAGATCGAGGTCTCCCGGCAGCAAGTGGAGGAGCTCTTCGGCTTAGAAGATTACTGGTGCCAGTGCGTGGCCTGGAGCTCCGCGGGCACCACGAAGAGTCGCCGGGCATACGTCCGCATAGCGTGTAAGTGCCTGTGACACGTAGTGCTTGCTCGGATGTGACCTCTCCGGCAGTGCTCCCTGACCCTCTGCGAGAGCTGCCTGCACCCACCTGCACTGCCTCCATGCTTGTTTGGTTTAAATGAATGCTTCTCCCACCTTCTTTTCTGCCTTGGGGGCCCTAGAAGGTTTCCAGAGGGTACAACCCACCGATTGAGAAAGCGTTTGCAAAGCCTGAGGTATGACCCTGGATCCCAGGCTGAAAAAGCAGCCAGGTGAGTGCTGCTTCTGGCAGCAACACCAGCTGAAATAGTGGCCAGGCAGTAAATTCCCAGCTTCCCAGGACAAGGTGGGTGCAGAAGTTGTCTCCCTCTTGAAAGCAGTGCTTTTTGATCAGTTGGAGATGACCCATCCTTGTTGGATGGCCCTGGTCTCAGCTCCCCATCCCAGCTCTATCTTCACATCCTAGCGGGCATCGTCCCTACCTGCCTGGGTGAGAAGCCGTGGCACTGCCTGGGTTAATACCGCATTGCCCATCAGCGTGCTCAGCTCTTCCCGGTGCTTCGTTATCGTTACCAACCTGACGCTTAGCACCTTGCACGCTTTGCCTGAATCAGCGACTCCGTGTCTCTGGAGTCCCCGCTGTCATATGTCACTTCTCTAAGCTGCTGTTTGGGGGTGTCAGCCTCATTAAGGGAGAGTTAATCAGGCTGTTACCTGGCTGAATTTCCATTTAGCAAATGAGATGGCAAAGCTTTAGGAGAACAGCAGGCTTCCCCAGTTGTAAACAGATTTTGCTATTAGAGGGCTAATAATCCAGCACGTTATCCAAAATGGAGTGGCTGGTGAATGGGCTGGGCTCATGAAGGACTTAGTCTGAACAGGGGAAATGTTATGAGGCACAGGGGTGGCTACCAAGGGAGCCCGTTTGTCCAGCCCCAGCCAAGGGTTTGGGGTTTCTCAGAGCTGAGCAGATGAACCGAAGCTTGGCAGCCGTGGAGGGCTGGGTGCTGTAGCAGAGGACTGCAGCACCATCTAGTGACGCTTCTTCTCCTTTCAATGCTCTGGAGTGGGACCCTGCCACGTCCCCCATGTCCCTGAGGGCTCTGCTGGGCTTCTCTGCTCTACCCCTTCCCCAAAGCACCAGCCAGCCCCTTGCTGAGTAAGCCTGGCTGTTTAGAAGTGACTGTTCCCCATTTCGGCACTGGAGTGCTTGGCCAGGTTTCCAGCCAGTCTGGAGACGTGGCTGAACCAGGACTGACTGGGGCAGAGCCGAGCAACAAGCCCCCTTAGCCCTGAAGTTTGGGGATTCCCTTCAGTGCCACCATGGGAGCTGAGCTGTTGTGCAAATCTCATCTATCCTCCTTCAGCAGAGGATCCTGGTGCAGAGACCAGAGGAGGAAAGAAACAGGAGAGTTGAAAAAAGAGTGGTTAACTTGAGGTTTAGCCCCAAAAGGAAAAGGCAGGAGGGGATAGAAGCTTGCAAGGGCATCAAGGAGGAGGGGCATCATCCCCAAGCACCATGTGTGCTGTCCTGAACCCATCCTGGAAAAGATGCTTCTTTGGCTCTTTCCTCTCAGGACATGTTTTGCTGTAGTTGTGCTATGCCAGAGGGTTTTCCCTACTCATGGGCCTCTGGTGCCAAGGCGATGCTCTCTCCATACTGAAGGTTTGCAGGTTGCCCTCTTTCTGCAGTGGGCTGGTAACTTGTGGGTTTTCCTTTCCCACCCAGACCTACGGAAGAACTTTGACCAGGAGCCACTGGGCAAGGAGGTCCCACTGGAGCACGAGGTCCTGCTGCAGTGCCGCCCGCCCGAGGGGGTGCCGCAGGCCGAGGTGAGCAGCTCAGCAGCCCCAAGAAATGCTTGGTGAGGTGTCCCCTCCCATCCCGGGGAGAGAGACAGGTTATGTCCTTGCAGATGGCTTGTGGCCGTGATGAATGGCCTCTTGAGAGACTGTCAGCCTTCATTACTCAGCAGGATTGTTTATCTGGGGCAGTGGATCTGTTATGCTAACATCTAATAACACACAGGACCTCAGCACCTGCTCAGCCCACCTCTCCCACACTTCCTGATGTGCCATTAACCCTTTAGAGGGAAGCCCTAACGAGGAGGCACCCAGTGAGTTGTGTGAAGGGGAGCAGGCACAAGATGGGTTTCCCTAGCACAGTAGCAGTGCTTTCCTTGCCCACAGCTCCATCAGTCCCCAGGAGCTCTGTGTTGGTGGTAGCCACAATGTCCAAGCCTTGGCCAAAACAGTTGCAACGTGCCCCTGTGAGGCCTGGTTTGGCCCAGTTTTTGAGGAGAAAATAATACAGTCAGAGGCAAGGTTGGCCAGCCAGTGGTTGTGGTGCTGAGGACATCTTGATCTTGGTGATGAAGATGAGGAGGGCTTTGGGACAGGTCATAGGCTAATCTGAGGGGTTTTGCTGTCTATCAGGGCTGATGAATTCAGCCTCTCCAACCTGATGTTTCTCCTTGCTCGTGCCTGCACCCATGCTCAGTGACAGGATCAGCTCACACCCTTCCCAAACAGCCTGGTTAAGCAGTTGTGTCCTAGCTTAGCTTTGGGCCCTTGGAGATCCTCATGGTGGGGAGCACATGAGATGGGCATTTGCACTGAAGCATTTGCACACAAGCTTTCCCTGGCTGAGTGTTCAATTCTTGCTCAACTTAATCACTACCCTTACCCATCCCTTTCTCTGCATTGCCAGGTGGAGTGGCTGAGGAATGAGGATGTCATTGATCCCACCCAGGACACTAACTTCCTGATCACCATTGATCACAACCTCATCATCAAGCAGGCCCGACTCTTGGACACTGCTAATTACACCTGCATGGCCAAGAACATCGTGGCCAAGCGCCGGAGCACCACAGCTGCCGTCATCGTCTATGGTACCAGCCCTTGCTCTTGGGGAGGGGACCTTTACTGCTGGCCACATCTCGAAGCCAAAGGGAAATGTGGGCACTTTCTGGGGGTGATAGTAGTGAACACCACCAGAACATTGAGTTAAATTAGATGATAGCCAATGTCTGCAAACTGGCTTGCACAGACTATTAGGAGGGATTATTAGGTGTGGGTATTTCCAAGCCTTCTCAGCTGGGTATGAAAGTGGGTGAAGGTTTCACCCAGCTGGATTGCTTTGACCCTTAAAGCAGGTGAAAAGTTGTGTTTGGCTGAACTTTGCTCTGAAGCCAAAGATTTGCTGTGGCCAGATGCAAAAGTATTTGCAAAGGAAAAAGGACAAAAACAGGCTTGAGCACCTTGTGCATGCGCTGCATGACACGAGAAGGAGTGTCCTGCTTTGCTTTTTGTGAGGATGTCACAGAAGATGTAATGACAGAGGAGCCGGTGAACCCTAGGCTTAGCTCCAGTCCCTGCTGAAATGGGCTCTGTCGATGTGTTTGTGCTGTCTGTCTCCTCTTGCAGTGAACGGTGGCTGGTCCACCTGGTCCGAATGGTCTCCTTGCAACAACCGCTGTGGCCGAGGCTGGCAGAAGCGCACCCGGACGTGCACCAACCCTGCACCGCTGAATGGTGGCTCCTTCTGCGACGGGCAGCCTTTCCAGAAAATCACCTGCACCACCCTCTGCCCAGGTAAAGCAGGTTCAGAAACTTTGTCCAGAGTGCCTGTCCCCCAGGTTGCATGGTCCACCTGTGCTCCTGGTGCTCCCCAAGGAGACAGGCTTCAGGAGACCTGTCCAAAGCATCTTTCACTCTGCCAAGACCTGAAAGAGCTGTAGATGTCTGTAGAGACACAACAGGGCTGGGTTTGCTGGGTTAATGCTCCTCGATGGTCTCCAGAAGCCCTGAGATGGACATCTTTCTGCTGCCTGAAACATCCCACTGGTAAACCAACCCCGAGGCCATGCTGAGGGTTGTACCAACGCACCTCTGTTTGGTGTCCCACAGTGGATGGTGCGTGGACGGAGTGGAGCAAGTGGTCGGCATGTAGCACCGAGTGCACCCACTGGCGCAGCCGCGAGTGTGCTGCCCCGGCCCCCCGCAACGGCGGCAAGGACTGCAGCGGCGTGCTGCTCGACTCCAAGAACTGCACTGATGGGCTCTGCCTGCAGAGTGAGTACGCGGGCAGGGACTGGTGCTGGTAGCCGTGGTGCTCCAGCACTTGGCCATGCTGTGGTTGGCCGTGCCAAGTTGATGGGGCGGCAGCAACACTACTGACACCCGATTTTCCAGCTGTGTCTTTAACAAGTTTTTTTTTGTCAGGCTCCCCCTATCCAAAGCTAGTTCTCACCTGGTAGAAGAAAAGGTTTGGGGATTTCTGGTGGACTCTAAATGTGCCACCAAGCCTTCTGAAGTGGTGCTAGCTTTGGGGTCTCTGCTGAAATAAGGCTGGTTGGCGGAGGCAATAATAATAACATGGTGCTTCTACACTATGGGCACACCAAAAGCTGAGCAGCCAATGCTGCCACCTGCTGCTGTGTGACACCACTGTCCTCTTCAACACCGCCGCAGCCAGAAATGCCCAAAGTCCTGATAGCTGGGGACATGCCCCCTGGGGGCTGGCCAGGCCTGGGGACATTCTTGTCACCACGGTTCTACCTGGCTTCTTCCTGGCTTTCTGCATGCAGTGGGGAACGATGCTGCTCTTGCTTCTCTTCCACCAAGCTGCAGCTCCTCGTGCCCCCTGGCCTGGCTTCCCTGTCCCCTGCTACCTGGCTTCTTCCTGGCTTTCTGCATGCAGTGGGGAACGATGCTGCTCTTGCTTCTCTTCCACCAAGCTGCAGCTCCTCGTGCCCCCTGCGCTGGCTTCCCTGTCCCCTGCTTTTTTTTTTTTTCATCTCATCCTCATCACCACCTTCACCTTTTGTTTTCTAACTTTTTTTCCCTAACAGATAAAAGAGTTCTAAGCGAACCCAAAAGCCACCGTAAGTGCTCATTTCATGGCCATTTTGTTTCTTTGCGAGGCATTGTTTTGGTTTTGTTCTGTCACATCCGTGGTAGGGCTCCTCAGCAGCTGGGGTAGGACAGGGTGGGAAGAGGGAGCAACTAAAATCCACCCCAAAACTCCTATGTACAATGTATCACGCACTCTGCTTGAAGATATAAATACGACCCACTTCTGCCCTCCTGCTCCCTTCCCCCTTTTGCTGCCTGAAGTGCACCAGGATGCAGCCAGTGTCGCACCACCAAAGATACTCCAGGCATCACCATCGCCCCACGAGGACTCCCTGCCTTGAGTTAGGGGTCTTGGGGGGTCATCAGGGTTCCCATTTCTGGCATCCAGAGAGGGGGGCATTTGGGGATGAGGTGAGGGTACTTGGGGACAAGCTGACACCTCCCAGTCCTAACGTGGTTGAGATAACCAGGCTTAGGACAAGGTTTCACTCCAGCATGAAAAAAAGAGACGTGGGCGAGTGAGGAAGGAGGAAGGATGAGATGAGCAAGCTCAACTCCTGCTGCTGAAGGCTTTCCCATGCTCTGCCCTCCCTCTTTATCCTTCTCCTTTCTGGGCAGATATATCCAAGCTACACTAGGCATTTAAAGATTGAGAGCCTTGTGACAGGGGGAGGGAAGGTGGGGAAGCTGGGGGATGTCCGTGTAGGTAGAGTGACCCTCAATCTTTCTGGGTGGCTGCATAGCTCAGGTACATATATGTGAGGGGTTGTCTCTGTTAGGATGTGAGGGTGATAGCTTCATGAATTGGAGCTGCACAAACCTAATGTTTCCGGGCTTCCTGGTGCTCAATAGCACGAGCTGCGGCAAGGTGTCCTCCAAAGGTTTGAGGGGTTCACCCGCAACTCATTCTCTAGCATTGCTCTGACTTCTGGACTGCTCTTAGAAAACACCTTCCATCCTCCTGCCACGGCCTTTCCAGCCTTTCCATCTTCTCCTTTGTGCCTATGTCCTGTGTTAGCAGTAGGGTTGGAGAGCACCAGTGGGTCTTGATGTGCATTTCTGGTGCTCCTGTTTTCACCTCCCTTTCTTTATTCCCTCTCAGTGCTGGAGGCCACAGGCGACGTGGCCCTGTACGCTGGGCTGGTGGTGGCCATTTTCGTCTTCATTGTGATCCTCATGGCTGTGGGGGTGGTGGTGTACAGGAGGAGATGCCGGGATTTTGACACAGACATCACAGACTCATCAGCTGCTCTGACTGGAGGTTTCCACCCTGTCAACTTCAAGACCTCCCGTCATGGTAAGAGCCATGGCCCATGCAGGTCCCGCTCACCAGCTCAAGCCCAGGCAGAAAGAAATTCAGGCTGCAAGTCACACTAGGGGACAGATCACTAGTGGACCCCCAAACAAAATTTTCTAGGGGAATGTGCTAATCTTTGAAGGCTGAGGACTCCATGGAGGTAGTCAGGAGTTTATGGTGGGAGTCAGGACAAAGCATCTGCAAAGCAGGTCCGGTGGGGATTTACTGTGGGATGCTGCTCCTCACGTAGTCGTGATGCTGAGCAGTTCCCTTCCAAGTGTCCGATGGAAGGCAGACAGGTAGATGTAGCCCAGCACTGTACCCGTTGTACCTCCTGCGTGCCCTCTGTCCCGTGCTGGGCGAGGAGGGCTTTTCATGGGCATCTCTTCCAGTCAGGCAGTGCTTTTACATCCCCTTGTTTCCACTGCCTGCTTCATCCTATCCGTTTCCTCCTCCTGCAGACAACCCTCAGCTGCTGCACCCCTCGATGCAGCCAGACCTGACAGCCAGTGCGGGGGTGTATCGCGGCCCCATGTACACCCTGCAAGACTCCTCCGACAAGATCCCCATGACCAACTCCCCCCTGCTCGACCCGCTCCCCAACCTCAAGATCAAGGTGTACAACTCCTCCACCACCTCCTCCTCACCGGGGCTCCACGATGGGACAGATCTGCTTGGGGGGGTCCCCACCACCGGCACCTGCCTGGGAGACACCACCAGGGATGGCTACTTGGCAAACGTGCGGAGCAAAGCCCTGGGCTCCCAGCACCTCCTCAGCCTGCCCCGGGAGCACGGCAACAGCACCAGTGGCACATTTGGCTACCTGGGAGGAAGGCTCACCATACCAGGCACTGGTAAGCCCCAGGCTGGGGAGGAGGGCATGTCTGGCTGCTGAAGGATCAAGGAGTTGCCCTTGTCCCAGCAGAATTGCCTGCCATGAGCAGCCCTTTGCTATCCCAAAGGTGGCTCAGGGGAAGAAGGCAGCAAGTCATTCCCAAGCCAGGCTTCTCGGGCTGGAGGTCACAGCCTGCTCGGACTTTCCTGGTCAGCCCTGCTGTTGATCCAGGGCCTTGCAAAATGATCCAGTCTGAGTTTTTGCTTCCTAATGCAGTGGGCTGGCAAGTGGTGCAGTTGAGGAACATCTGGAGATGTTTCTCCTGGGTCACTCCAGGCTGCCCTAGTTGCTGCAGTCCTTGTGCTTGCTGGCTGGGGTGGAGGGATGGTTTCTCCTCATTTTGTGACTAATGCCTCTGTGTTCCATGCTAGGGGTGAGCCTGCTGGTGCCCCACGGGGCCATTCCACAGGGGAAGTTCTACGAGATGTACCTGGTCCTCAACAAGGCAGAGAGTGCCCTGTAAGTCACACTGTGCTGCCCGTGCTTCTGCTCTTTGTGGGCCACCATGAGGCTTCCTTTCCAACTGGTGTCCCCTCTCCCCTCAGCCTGCCCTCTGAAGGCACACAGACGGTGCTAAGCCCAGCGGTGACCTGTGGACCCACCGGCTTGCTCCTGTGCCGCCCTGTCGTCCTGACCATTCCCCACTGTGCCGATGTCAGCTCCTCAGACTGGATTTACCAACTGAAAACACAGTCCCACCAGGGAAACTGGGAGGTAAGTGGGAACCCAGCCCCTGCAGCCAGAGAAGACAATGAGTGTTGTGGGACACAGCCATTAGCAAACCACCCTGCATGATGGACTGACCCCCAACCTTGATTCCCTATAGGAAGTTGTGACCCTGGATGAGGAGACCCTCAATACTCCCTGCTACTGCCAGCTGGAAGCCAAGTCCTGCCACATTTTGCTAGACCAGCTTGGCACCTACGTCTTTGTGGGAGAGTCCTACTCCAGGTCAGCCATCAAGAGGCTCCAGCTGGCAATCTTCGCCCCTACCGTTTGTACCTCCCTGGAGTACAGCCTCAAGGTCTACTGCTTGGAGGACACACCAGATGCTCTGAAGGTAATGTCGCCTTGCAACACCATCACAGGCTGCCCATGCTTCCCAAAGCTGTTTGCGCTGGCTGTGAGACGCTGCCTGGTCCTTTCAGGGTGGCCTGGCACCAGGGAGCAGCGCTGATGCAACTGCCTGCAAAGTGACCATAGTGAAATAATAAGTGTGTTTTACTGCTTCCCCTGCCTTTCCTCGCCCTCTTTGCCCCTCTTTCCTCGCTTAGCTCCTATGCTGGGCCCCCTTTTTTGCAGACATTACATTAGAGGTGTTGCTGCTGCTCAGTGGGTTTTCTCTCTCCTGTGCAGAAAACGCTGCTGTGATTTGCCTTGGTTTTCTATAGATCCTGTTATTCTAGCATGGAGACGTGTCTCTCACCCCCGTGGAAGGGTTTTGTGGCATAGTTAACAATGAGTGCAGCACAGCAAGCTCGTATTTTGATGCTCTGGCTACCTGGACCAGAAGTGCAGTGGCTATTTAGCTCCCTGTGACTTGTCCTGTGGTGGCAGGGTTGCTGCAGTGCCTCTAGGTGGGGATGTTGGCAGCGCTCTGGCTCCTGGACTGTGTTTTTCTCCTAAGAGCTGCTGGTGTAACTGGGATGGTGGTAAAAACAGATTGGGTGGCATTTTTCAAGAGTGCGCCTGACCTCTGTGTTGGACCATTGCATTGTTTGAGGAGCGCAGAGGCATATTACAGAATTACAGAATGGTGGAGGTTGGAAAGGATCTCTAGAGATCATCTAGTCCTGCTAAAGCAGGTTCACCTAGATCCTGTTCAGTGTGCAGGATCACATCCGGGTGGGTTTTGAATATTTCCAGAGAAGGAGACTCCTCAACTTCTCTGGGCAGCCTGTTCCAGTGCTCTGTCGCCCTCGAAGTAAAGAAGTTTTTCCTTACGTTCAGGTGGAATGCTCCCATGTTATCAAATCCATGTTGTAGGTGGGACTGGTGTGTGAGATGAGTTGGCAAGTTCCTGGAGAGTAGCTGTTGGGGTGGCAAAGGCTGCTCTCCTGGGGAGGACTCACTGTGGGCTTGTTGCTGGCGCTGGTTGCTCTTGGTTGGAACACGTCTGGCTTTGGGTATGGAGTGGGGAGAGGAGCAGTCCCTGCTCTTCTGCTGGTTCTCACACTGCCTGTCCCGCTGCCCACAGGAGGCGCTGGAGCTGGAGCGGACACTGGGTGGGTACCTGCTGGAGGAGCCCAAGCTCCTGCCCTTCAAAGACAGTTACCACAACCTGCGTCTCTCCATCCACGACATCCCCCATGCACTGTGGAGGAGCAAACTGCTGGCTAAGTACCAGGTGAGGGGCTGAGGTGAGGGCACCGAGGGTCCAAAATCAAGGACAGCATCTTGAGCCAAGCATCATGGGGTTGTGAGTACCCTGGTCTTGTCTCCAGAATTGTCTCCCAAAGGGATGGAGGAGTAAGGAAGACCAGTTTTCTGGTCTTTCCTGGTGAGATGCTGTCTGTGGGATCCCTCTGCCCTGTCACATCTCCGTGGGGTGGCTGGAGGATGTGGGATCTCCCCAGGGAGCACCTGGAGCCTTTGCTGAGCCCATGCTTTGGTGGTCCACAGGAAATCCCCTTCTATCACATCTGGAGTGGCAGCCAGCGAGCCCTGCATTGCACCTTCACACTGGAGAGGTACAGCCAGGCCTCCACCGAGCTCACCTGCAAGATCTGCGTCCGGCAGGTGGAAGGGGAAGGGCAGATCTTCCAGCTCCACATCACACTGGGAGAGGTGAGTGGTGGGGAGCTCATGGGACAGCAACGGGACTTGCTTGGGAGTCGCTCTGTGCTGCAACATCTCTCCCTATCCTTCCCCTTGCAGCATGCCAACTCCTTCGACACCCTCCGCTCCCACCACAGCGGTGCCACCACCACCCAGCTGGGACCCTATGCCTTCAAAATTCCCCTCTCTATCCGGCAGAAGATCTGCAACAGCCTGGATGCTCCCAACTCCAGGGGAAACGACTGGAGACTTCTCGCCCAGAAGCTTTCCATGGACCGGTGGGTCTCCCCATGATTTGCTTTTTCCGCCAGTGCTCCGGGACAGGGAGCCTTGCTCTCCACTCCCTCCCTGCTGCAGGCATCCAGCTGGACTATGTCCAGCTATCAGGACCACCCATAAAGGTGGATATAGCTACGCTTAGCTACACCCATCTATACTCATGCATCCGTCTGTGCCACAGTCCTGATCTCTTGTCACTTTGAACTGGCATTTATTTATCTGGGACCGTGCTTGTGCTGTTCCTGCCCGGGTTCACCTCTGAGGACCAAAGGAAGGGAGGGTAATTTCAGCAGAAACAAAGCTTGCATTGCTTTTGCATGAATGCCAGCTCTGTGTAAAAATTGAAGATGATACCTCAAGGGCTTTGGCATTTGTGGTGTGGCATTTTCATCAGGGTTCATGTTGCAAACAGGTTTGCTGCTCTGGCATCCTCCCTCCTTCCATCCCCGAAGGGCACTGCACCAACCAAGCCCTCCTCTGCTTCCCCTTCGCAGGTATCTGAACTACTTTGCCACCAAAGCCAGCCCCACGGGGGTGCTCCTGGACTTATGGGAAGCCGAGCACCAAGATGACGGCGATCTCAACTCCCTGGCCAGTGCCTTAGAAGAGATGGGCAAGAGCGAGATGCTGGTGGTCATGGCCACGGAGGGGGACTGCTGATGACGCTCCCCGTGACCGGGAGGACAAAATGAGGGGCAAGGGGGGGACCCTTCCCTGATGGCGAGGAGAGGCACATCCATCCCTGAGCAGCGGCTGAGCGAGGAAGGGCTGAGGCCGTCGCTTCTCCCTCCCCGTATCGCTGTCAGCCTTAGAGACCCATCCTCAGCGTTTACAAGCAATTCAAGTGTTACGCAGCGTTCCTCTTCCTCCTTCTTCTCCTCCTCATGGCCTGGGGAGGAATTAGGGCTTCTTGAGTTGGGACAGGGGCTTTCCTTCTCCTTCTTCGTTTGGGTTTCCCTCCTCCTCCTTTAGTAGCATTTCTGCGTTGAAGAGACGAGTACAATCTAGGCGAACAGCTTACTTCTGTCACAAGCCCCAGAGAGCTTAACAAGGCAAATAAGAAAGAAAAAAGGAAAAAAAAAGTTTCTTAGGAAACGCAAATAATTTATTATCCAGATCTTTGGATGAGTCCTTTTTTAAAAAAAAAAAAAAGGAAAAAAAGACAGATTTATAAATCTTTTTTTGTGGCGAGAACAAGAGCATTGCTGTGGTTGGGGTGGCAGAGAGAGATTTCAGTGAACACACTTTTTAGGGGAAAAAGGTGTGATCCAAGTTCAAGCAAAACGTGTTTACATGTCCTGGGACCCCCGGGGAGTCCGTAGGGTGAAGTGCCTCTACGCCCCTCTGGTTCAGGGCCAGCTGAGACCCTCCCCAAGATTTTTTCCTTGCAAACTCCCCTTTTCCCAGCAGCAGTGCCCGGCAGAGTGAGGGGTCCCCCTCCGCCTGCAAGGAAGGATGAGGGATGCTGCCCTACATTTAGGGTTCGGCAGGGGAGTGCGTCCAGGTATGGGTGTTTTTAATGAATTCTTCCCTGGCATCATTTGGGGGAGCTTTTTAGGATGACTTCGCCTTCATTTACATAACTTCAGTACAAACCAAAGATTTCAGTCCTGCACCAACCCAGGCCAGAGTGGGGGATGTTTTAAACCCACCAGGATTTGGCATTGAGCACCCCAGACCTGGGCTTGGGGGTCAGAGGGAGGAGATGAGCAGCCCGCAGGGGGGCCCAAGGAGAGCAGAGGGCTGGCGGGCCAGGATTCAGTCCCTTGCAAACTGCATCGTTCTCGGGTCCGTGTGCTCATACCCGGGTTTTAATGCAGTATTTCAGCAGGGGTTCGGGGAGGAGACCGCGGTATCTCCAAGTTGCAAGCCAAGTTGAGCATTTTCACGTGAGGGATGGCATCATAAGCGGTGATGGGGTTTCCAAACTCTCATTGCAGCTCCCTTTTTTCCCTGTAATAGACTTTTTGTGATGGTGGAGAAGTTGTGGGATTAATGGAAAGGAATCAAGGGGTAGCCAATTTTCCTCACAAATGAAGGTAAAAATTTAGATTGCCTGCAGATAGAAATAGTTACTCAGTGAGTGCTATATCTTAGAAATGTGTCTGTTTTTCAAATAAAATAGGAAGGCGATGGTAAACTCAGGATTAGACTAGATCCCACAGCAAGGCTGTGGATTCTCCATCAGCAGAAGTATTAAAAGCAGGGTCTGAGCGCAGGTCCTGCTTCGCGCTGCGATGCACGGTGTCCTGGCTGCAAAGCCCTGGACCGGCATCGCCGGGTGCTGCTGGGGACCGGAGCAAACTCAGGGAGCCCTGCCGCAAGCGAGAGCATCGCCGTCGCAGGGCGGCTCGGGGTGAGGTTTCAGTATTGCTCTGGCATGTGTATGATTCCTCTCAGCAGCAGTGATTGAGTGCGCAGAGTTGGGGTCTGCGGGGTTCAGTTCTTGCTTGGGTTTTCAAGGCTGTGGGAGAGAGGGGGATCTATTCCTTCTGTGCTGGATGGGAAGACTTCTGCTGGGTGAGCTCATGTGTCACAGAGGAAGGGTTTTATCCATCCTTTAGGTTGCATTCGAGCATCCGATTTCTGAGACCCCTTCTGTGAGCTGAGGGGGAGTAAGCGAATTTGGAAAGAAATGAAGAATAGGTGGATCAAACCAGCTGCTGGTGTTACAGGGCTCCTTTCTCTGTGCCGAGGTGCTCTCTGTGAGATGAGATGCTCTTCTTTCGGGTCGCGTCTGAATCTCTCTTGCTCATATTCTCACTGTCTCTGGTTCACGGATCATTGCGCCAGCACATGCACCTGTCCGTCCGTCCTTCCCCGCGGGTGTTTCTGCCTCCATCCCCATCCGTCCACGTTTGTCTTCCCCTTCCTTTCAGCAGGCAGCAGTTGCTTGGATGGCCGAGGTGTGTGTTTGGGGAGGTTCTTCCCGTTTTTCAGACCAGGGAACCTGTGTCGGGGGAAGGGGCAGGGTTTGCCCCCCACCCTGGACCTCTGAGTACCAGTGCCCATCTCCCATGGGTGCCAGCTCCCAGCAGCCCTCCACACCTCACTCCACAGCCAGGGGTTTCTCTGGCCGGGTGTTTGGGGAAAGGCAAACCCATAGTCCGTGTCGTGCTGGCAGTGTCCGTTTCTTGCTCCACAATCTGTTTCCATATTTATATGTCCAGGGGATGGGCCTGGTGGCATCCTCTAAAACTGCATCTGTTTATTCTGTAAACTAAAGAACTGTAAATAAAGTTTAGCATTCCTATTGTAACAAATTAATTTTTATGCAATAAATTATATTTCCTAGTCTAATTAAAAAAAAAAATCAAAACCAATCTGTTTGCTCCTTTTGTATTCATCATTCAGCAGTTCCTGCTGGGTTTAGCATCTGCAGGGATTCGGGTCCAGCTTGAGCAGCATCAGCAGCATGGGGATCCCCACGAGCATCCCTCCAACCCATTTTGAGGTTGGATGCCACAGGCATGCCAGTGCCAGCAGCAGGAGGATGTTGCCATCAGAGTCCCTGATAGCGGTAAGCTGTAGAGGTTGATTTACGGTTTATTTTGGACTCACATGGGTGATGACAAGGCGGGAGCCTAGTGCTGCAACCGCGTCTCATGGGTTAAGCTGCCATCTCAAGCAGTTTGTTCCTTCCCCTAGGGATATCCGCCAGCCTTGCAGAAAGCAGTGCCCCTTCCAGCAAGGACCAGGACCAGGGTGTTTAATTTGGGAGGAGGGAATTGAGCACCAAGCTGCAGTCCACAGCTGGGGCATCCTTGTCCTTAAATCACCACCTCGCTCCTTGCCTCATCCCGTCGCTTGCTCTGGGACCATCTCCACCACACTGTTCCCCTGCTTCAGTCTCATCACTCCGGCTCTGCCAGAGGAAGCATAGCCAGAAGGGTTTGCAGGACAAGGTGAGGGTCTCGCTGCCTCTGCCCGCTCTGCTTGGGCCACTTGCCTTGCCCAGCTCGTGGGGATGAGGTGCCACCAGGAGATGGCAACGTTGTCCCTGCTCTGGGTAGGCATGGGGATTCTGCAACCAGGGAAAGAAGTGGGGGAAAAAATTGCTGCCCATTACCACAGCAATTATAACAGACACACAAAAATGCAAACCCCTTCCGGCCAGGCTTTCCACTCCAAATGCAATGCTGAGGCAGATACCTTCTCAGAGGTAGCTTTGCATCTTAATCCCTGTAACCTCAGTCTCCCAAGTTGCTTTCACTGGGCACCTTTTGCACTAACTCATCTTTCCAAGGGCCCAAATCTGTGGACAGCTTTGACAGCCGGTGCCTGATGTCATCTGATGTTCTCCTGTTGAAATCCCCAGCTTGCAAATTCCCCTTAAAACTAAGCTGGCCCAAATCTTCTCTGCAGTTGGTGTATTGAATCCAGTTCCTATGACAGGTTCAAGAGTGACTGCTATGCCATCACTAAGTGTTGACAGATTTATTCTGCCGAGAGAGGACGCCCGAGGGCGCTGGAGCAGCCCGTGTCAAGGTCTCTTGACTCTTCCATTGCGTGTTTAGGAAATTTTCTTTGGGCCTTTCCCACTGGATTTTAGAGTTCGCGTGCTGTGAGCGGCTCCATACAGCAGCAAGCTCTACTGGGGGCGGGGGCGGGGAGCTGCTTGGAAAGTCCCAGTTAACAATTTTCAGTCTCTTAACCATTACTTACATGGCCTTTGCTCTGTTACGCCGCCAGCGCAGTGAGGGCATGCGGCGCTGTTGGATGCCCGGTGCTCCTCTGGAATAACCGTGAAACCCCTCCCTGCTCTGGCACAGCTCATCTTGCTGTCGAACCAGTGCTGGCTCTCTATGTGGGGTTGGAGTGGGGGGAAGCTGCCCGCGCCCCGCTTTGAGCATAGGCGGGGTCCCTAAAACCTGCGCCGGGCAGCGGGGGGGGGGTGTTTTCGTGGCGGAGGGGGTCTCAAGTGTGTGTAATCCTGACTCAAGGGGCCGTTGCAGCTCTGGTTAAGCATGGACTGGCTTTGTTTCCCCTGCTCAGCTGTCACGGTCCCTTGTGCTGATGTGATCTGAGGCTCTTCTCCAGCAGTGGGTTTTTTGACATGATCGACAGCAGCAGGTTAGAAATATCAGGCGAATCCCTCAGAGCTGATGGGTTACTGACTCAAATAGGCTGTGCCATCTCCTCAGGTGCTTTCCCAGCCTGGCATGTCAATGTGGATGAAAATCCCAAGGAGAAACCTCTGGAGAGAAACCCATGTGCTCCTCTAAAGCCTTTCCGTTTCAGCACATCACCAGTGGGTTCACTGCGTGCTTCTGCTTGTTTTGCTTGCAAAAGAGGAAAAAACATGCATATTTCTTTGGCTATTTTGACATCTGGGTGGCCAAGGCCATCTGATCGTTCTCCTCAGAGGCTCAGAGAGGCTGCAAAGGGGTGATGGCTGGCCCTGGCTCCCAGGCTTTGGCCAGCTATGTGTGCACTGGTCCTAGTGAGGCATCTGGGGGCATCTGCCTGTGTTCCACAGGGGGTGGTACATGGAATAAAATCCAGACTAGACCATCTCAGGGCCTTCTGCAAGCTAGCAATTATTTTGCTTTGATGAAGAAAGGCTGGTTACATGTGCAATGGAGGAAAAAGCAAAGAAAACACCTAAGTTTGTTATAACTCTCTTAGATACTAGAGGTGGAGAAGGCTAAAGGCAAGCAGCTGGCAACAGGAAATACAAAATGTAAAACTCCGCTAACTGCCAATGTATAAGGGCAGGCAAACTGGGAAAGCATGTCTGATTGTAGCAGGGTTTCAAAAAGCCTGAGGTCCCACCACTTTATCATTTTCCCGTGTGGCTGTCTGCATGCCAAAGAGCCAAAGCCATCTCTGGGGAGGGAAAAAAGGGAAAGAAGAGTGGGGGTAAGGAAGGTGGCTAATGATGTTTTCCTTCACAGTCTCATGGTGCCCTCAAGGTGAGTGCTAGAAGCGTAGCTTGGAGGAAATCGAGAACTTTACAGTGAAATTCATCCTAATGGGGTCTTGCAGGAAGTGAAGTGAGTAAAGGAGAAGCTCGTGTCCTGGCTCTGGTAAGGGGCCCCTCATCCTGGAGAAGATGCTCCGTATTCCCCACAATCTCATCCTGAGGAGGGGATGATGTGCTCACACTTTGGAAACTTCCACCAAAATCCAAGCCCTGGTGAATGCTTTTGTTATTGCCAGGCAGTGAATAACACTGATTTTAAGACAGTGCTGCTGATTTACAACCGTAGGGGGTCCCAGTGCTGCTTGAGAAGCGCCTGCAAGAGGTCAGCTGGCATAAATATTTTTTTTTAAAGGGGCAAAAAAGCGGGGGCGGGGGAGTTGGAGAAGAAGGGGGGAAAATAATTTTAA
>NW_010406536.1:94609-100448 GCF_000710305.1 Buceros rhinoceros silvestris | reverse complement strand
TTTTTTTTAATTTTTTTCTTCTTAAACTCAAACGATCTGGAAACAAGGGGCCCTGTTTGTTGACATAAGATGCAAATCCTGCTTCAACCACGCAGCCCTTCCTCCATACACAGGAAAACCAGAACGACGGGTTCTAGAGCACCTGGAAGGCAGTCGGCACAAAAAAGACACAGACCTGCAGAGGCGAAGGAGAGTTTCCCAAGATCCTTCGCTTGCACAAAGAAAACGCAAACCCACACACTTCTCTCAGACCCCAGGAATAGCCCAGTGACTCAGCAGCCAGATGACTCTTCTGGCTGGGAACCGGCAATGGCTCCAGCAGAAGGTGGCATTGTGCTCTCCACCTGGGTACCCCAGGCCTACCACTTACGGGGGCCTCTCAACCAGCGTTCCCTGTTTTCCCTCCTGCCCTAACCAAGCTGACCACCCTCCCATACCAATGTGCCAGTGCAACGGAGACCCAGGCGTGAATGCCCAGCACAGCTCCGCCAACACACATCCTGCCGAACATGCTGTGAGCAAGGGATGCTGGTGAGACAAAACTGAGACAGAGCAGATCTAGAGGGGAAAAACAAGGATTTAATGGAATGAATAGTGGAGCTCCCAAAGTCCACACTGGAGCCACACCTCTGAGACTCTCTGACACTCCCCACTCCAGGATTGATCCTTCCTTTCTGCGCACCAGGAGGCTGGGTATGCTCAGGAATACCAGTGCTTGATTTGCCCCTTCAGAGGCCTCTCCAGAGAGAGGATTAAGGTGCATTGCTAACTCCATGCAGACCATCTCCATGACAGCCTTCAGATCAGATCTTCTCAGCCCTTCAGATCTTCCAGGGAAGGAAGCTTAGCCCAGAAATCCCTCTCTCCTTGGCAAGTGAAGAATCCTTGTGTTGTCCAACAAGTAGTAATAGGCTGTATATAAACTGTCCTGGGGGAGAGGGAGAGCCACACTGCTCCTAGCAATGAGATTCAAGCTCTGTCAGCATCAGAAGGCCAGCTCTGGTGGAAGGAAGGGGTTGTCCCATGCCCGGCCTGGAAGGCAAGTCCTCAAGTGGGCAGGTGAGTTGGCGGAGCCTCTGGAAGGCAAAGGCAGGCACTGTACACAGCCACAAGGACAAAAAGTGACCTGTGCCCTCCCCTTCCAGTCATGGGTATCATTCAGCCAGCCAGGCAGGGCTACAGGTCTGGTCCCTAAATGCCAGACATGTCCCAAATTAAGACAGTCAGCACTTCAGAGACTGAGGGGATAAACTCATCTTTCAACCAGTTGTCCCAAGACAAGCACCGAGCCCATGAGAGACCCAAGACAAGTTAGGAAAACTGCGTCCTCCGTTTGCTCCAGGCCAGGGCTAGAAAGCAGTCCAAAGAAAGGTTGGTGCCCAGGTACCTCCAGATCATCCTCCCCGTTAGCACAGATTGCAAAGGGAGATCCTCTGCGTACAGGCTTGGCCTTGGAACACCAAGTATGTAAGGGGCTACCTCTACGTCATGCAGCATGGCCCTTGCCACGCTCCTGCAGCTGTGCCCACTCCTCCTTGTCTTTTGCTGGACACAGGGGTCAGGGACACATTGCTGTAACAAACCATTTTTGAGCACTTGCAGGAGGCAGAGAATGGGTGGGATCTTCGGGTTCAGGACTGTTTGTGAAATCTCCCCTTGAAACCGTGAGCCACGGCAGGGATGGGGTGCCTGTCTGGAGCTAGCTGTGGTTTGCCTGCTCCTTGCTCTCCCAATGTATATCCACAGCAGCCAGCAATGGGTCACAGCTGCTCTGGGCCCAGGGCACTGAGGCCGCGATGGAAATCCCAAACTCCCGGTGATCCCGTCCCCTCCATCCCTATGGCCTTGGCATAGGCTGAGAAAACTTAGTTACCTGCAATGCTCATGGGATCTGGAGCTTTCTCAGAGCAAGTCCACAAGCCTCCAAACTAACTCAAGGCACAGGAGATAATCTTTATCATCTCCATCTAATTAACTTTTTCCTAACGGTGCTTGCAAAGAGACAAAATCAATAAGCAAAGAGCACCAAGAGGCAACATCTAGCTTGGAGCAGCCCACCAGTCAGTCAGGATTTAAAAAAAATCAAGTTGGTTATACCAACGATTCAATTGATTTATTCTAAGCTCCCTAGTAATCAACCTGCAACACACAAATGATCCCCCTGCAAGGCTGGACTTCAACACAGAAGAACAGCCATGCCCTGATCCTAGAACACTCACCTCTCTGAGGGAGCCTTTGATGGTGGAGAGTTTGTAGATGATCCAGAGAGGGATGCACACCATGGAGGAGAGGGCCAGCAGCCAGCCCAGGGTGTCTCCCCACCATGGGTACACATACTTCTTGTTGTAGGTCAACGGGGTGTATTTGACCAGAGAAAACAGGAAGGTTGCCTGGCAAGGTGGAAGAGACCAAGAGAAAAAGAGCAAGAAAATCAACACCATTAGCCAAGAGAGGTCTTCCTTGTAAGTCTACACCTGCATAGAGTCTCATGGTAACAAAGAGCTCCCCAGGACAGCAACAGACACCAGCCAAGCAAACTTTGCTGGGACAGACTCCATGTGCAGCACTGGGCATGGCAGCAAGGAGCTTGCCCCATCAGCAGACACCTCTATCACTGCTGATCCTCTCTCCCTGTTGTTTAGCCTCACATCTGGCTCACAAAGCCACAAACACACAGAACAGGCTCCATTGTTCAGGCTACTTAACCCCCTATGCATCCCTCTGCACGTATGTAGGTGTCTATATCTCGAAGGCATCCTGCTTGGCCCATCTTCCTCCCCACAGGTCCTCTTCCTGTGGCCCTCACCATGCAAACCGCCGGGGTGATGAAAAGCCAACAGTATTTGATGATAGGCCATGGCCGGTAGCCGATCATATCTTCAATGTTATCGTAGAAACGTTCAGCACCTGCGGAAGAGGGGAAGGATGCCTCGCTGCTACCAGGGAAGGAGGGCAGCAGGGTCTGCATGTCTGGGGTCCTGCTTCGTCACTGTTAGGGAGCTCCCCAGAAGTCGAGGCATAGCCAACAGCCCTGTCGGAGCTCACTAGAGGTGTGGCCAGCTTCAGTCTTTGTCCTGGACTAACATCCTCCCGCCCATGGGTCAGCAGGGATAGTCCCCCAGATCCAGGCTAGGATCTGAACCCATGCTGAGAACTGAACCCAGGTTTCATCCATCCCTTGCGAATGTCAAGGCTGAGATAGGGCTCTCAAAAATATTTGACGTTCTCAGACTCCTCTATACACAGGCTGAGAAAAGATTTCCCAGACAGCTTCCTCAGCATCCCTGAGGAAGGAGGACCTCAGAAGGAGGGGCACATAGGAACATGCTGGGGATATCTGCCAAGCAGATCCCCCAGGGCATCGCTGTAAGGAAGGCCATGCCAGCTGAGTCCAGGGGCACCGAAGCAGTGGTTTAACGGTCTGCCTTGCACTGAGCAGCAATTGACGAGACTAGCTACAGATCGGCGTTTTGAGGATAGCCTGAGAGACCAGAGCTGGGGATCTCCACTGGTTCATACTCACCATAGACCCAGGCAATGCAGAGAGTCTCGAAGATGGCCACAAAGAGCAGGCACATGCCGCTGGCAGCATAGTAATCAAAGAGCTGGAAGACATACATCCCGCCCTGGGAAGGGTCAAGCAGGCAATGAGGTGAGGTGGGGAGGGAGAGAGGAATCAGGCACAGGCAAAATGCTCCAGCCAGAGCAGGAAACAAACTCAACATCTTCCCCTGAGCTGGAGGCAGCTTCCTCTCTCTGAGGCAGCGTTTTGGCCAATAGCAAAGGCCACATCCCTTGTGCTCAAGGCCTGATGGAGACATGCAGCTGCCCTGCCCTCAAGAGTCTCTGCAACCCTCCATTCCGGGGCAGGGCAGGGGAGGGCAAATGACTGCCAGAGACTGTGGGGCTGTTTCAGAAGACAAAACCAAAGAAACTCCTGTAGCTGGATGTGAGGGTGGAACCCCCTCAAGAGACACAGTGCATCTGATTTACTTTAGCCTCCTAATTTGCAGAAGGAAATAGCTGTGCATGCAGCTTTCCAAGCACCTGTTGGTGTGAGGCCAGAGGCTGGCAGCCCGGCTTTTTCACTGCCCAGGTCTGCAAGGCTGTCTACGAAACGGACCTGCAGGTGAGTCCAGGCACAAAGCTGTAGACACTATGTCAAAGGTGGCTTTTTCAAAATTATGCCCAAATGAAAACCGAAGATGCAAAGAGCATTGTGATAGCAGCAATCCCCACAAACATTCAGCTAGGCAGAGTTACAGGTTTAAAAACAGGAGAGTTTAACTCCCAGACAATCAATCACAAGGGGAATATACAGGAAATCAGTGTAACAGATACAGGGCGCACTCAGGCCCACCAAGTTTCCTTGTAGCATCAAGTTCAAGTAGCTCCATCCAGGAGGAAAAAGGACAAAGGCACTCCCCTCACCATGCAACAGGCTGCAGCTGTGAAGGTTTGGCTTACATAAAGATGCATCTACAACCAAAATAAGGGCTGTCCAGAGCTCAAAGTATCAGTCTTGGCAGGAGAACTGTCAGGACTGTGACTGGCACGAGGGGTGAGGGCTGGAAGGAAAAACGCAGATGCTGTTGGGAGGGAAGGGCAGCCTCCCTCAGGCACTGTGCAGCAGGATGGGCCTCACCAGCAAGCACTTGGCCCCAGCGTGGACCCCACCACTCAGCTGGCCCCGCTTTACCAGGGTGGCACTCAAACCCAGCAAGAACTCTGCAGGTGGTCTGAGCCCAAAATACCTCTGTGAGCATCACCAACCCAACCAGATAGGAGAGGATGGAAACCACCAGGATGAGGGTCTCCCGGCGGTTCTTCTTGCGGAAGATGGTGGGGTACATGTCCACAAGAGCTGTGACGAGGCTTTCCACGCAGACGAACTGTAAAAAAGCAGAGATCTCACCTCCATCAGCCCATCCTAACCAGCTTTTCAGCCCTGTTGCCCCCAGCTCAGCCAAGTTCAAGCCTGTCCCAGAGGGATAGTGGCTTTTGCCTGTCAGGGGACCACCCTGCAACTGCACCTTTACCTGGCTGTCCAGTCCCAGCAAAACAACCATCAGGAAGAAGAAGCATGCCCAGAGTGGCGAGAAGGGCAGCATGACCACAGCCCGAGGGTAGGCGATGAATGCCAAGCCAGGCCCTGCAGGAAGAAGGGCTTTCAGAGCAGGCAACGGCGCAGCAGCAGCATGGCATAGCACAGCTGGTGCAGACCTGCCCGAGGCAGCCACCCAGCCAAGGCACAGCCTGCAGCCGTGCAACCTCTTGTTCCAGTTATACCAGCGCTGTGCGTGAAAACCAGGCTCCTTGGGGACTGGAGGATCTGGGCAGGAAGGGCGGGAAAGGGCACACAGTAAGCTCCAGCTGCATTGCCGTTGTGAGGGCTGCAAGCCAGGGAAAGCCTCTGAGCCCAGGGGAGCACAGCACAAGTCTGGGCATATGTCATGCAGGCACCTCACACTCGCACTGAGAGAGGGCAGCTGCCTAACCCTGACCCTTAAAGGCAGCTTATATCAATCTCAAGACATGGCCATTGCATCTCAGTATTTCATGAGGGTGCGTATGTTTCTCCCTGGTTTTTGGAGGCAGAAAGCAGAGGTGCCTACCAGGATGGGAACCTGCAACTACGACATCATTTGCCCCAGGGCAGGTATCCTGTGGTCATGCTCCCCTTGCTGAGGGAGCCAAACAGCAACAGCCCCATGGCCCTGTCCTAGCACAGCTCCACTCACCTGACTCAGCCACCTCAGCGATGGGCACGCCCTGCTCCCCAGCCATGAAGCCCAGGATGGAGAAGATAGCAAAGCCGGCCACAAAGCTGGTGCCACTG
>NW_010406536.1:86454-94228 GCF_000710305.1 Buceros rhinoceros silvestris | reverse complement strand
AGGAATCCCCTCCCAGAGAAAGCCTTCTCCAAAGACAGAATAAAGACACATTCCTCACCTAAGCTCCTCACTCATAAGATAGTCTTGTTACACATCTAAATGCCTGTTTTGGTTTGGTTTTTTCCCTCTCTCCCTGCTGGTTCCTCCTGTAGCAGAGAGTACCAGAGGTTATTTTCGTCTGAAAAGAGGACATGTTTCCTTTCCCTTAATAGATTTCTCAGACCGGTTACAATCTCTTTGGTTCTCAGCACTGCTAGATATGGCCTGGTCCTTGCATTATGAGAAAAAGATTAACAAAGCCATCCAATTTATTTTCTTTGATCTATTCCCTTTTGTCTCTGTTTCATCTCATTCTCATCCATCTACTCTTTAAACTAAACATCTCTTATCTACCCAATTCCTTTTCATGCTCCAGTCTCCCTAGTCCTCTTGTGGCTGCAAGCCTGGGGACAACAATAACATTTGCAGCATCTTTCTGAGATGTTCTGAGCTAAACTGAATGTACCTCTTGTGGCATTTCACAGCCCGCTCTGACTTCATTTTTATGCTGCTCTGCAAATCCAGTGTGACATCAATCTTCAAGTATCTAGTATTTTGGAGGCTTCATGCTCCTCCCCACACATTAACTAGATCTATTCATGGTCTGCAACCATTTCTAGAGAGAAAGTACCATTCACGCAAGGCCCCTACGCTCTATGCACTGTATAGATTCAGAGTATTCTCTCCAAAGCGTGGCTCTTTGCATTGTCAAGTACCTAACGCCATTGCTCTGCCTTTGCACTTGGTTAGTAAGGCAGGAGAGACTGAAAGAGGTCTGCAGGGTGAGTCTGCATGACTATTCCAGCTGGTAAGGATGGTCACATTCCACCAAGCTCAGCCAACCCAGCGGGAAGCCTGCACCAGAACCTCATTTCTCCAGTGCTATAAACCACCTGCTCTCCACTCAGATTATATTCTCAGTCATTTTAAACAAATTCCTATTTATTTCAAATAGATCCTCTTCCTTCCCAGTGTTTCTCCCTCTGTCCCTTGGATGCATGCGTGGCAGGTCAAACCCTCCTTGGAAAGTCATGGGCTGGGAGGTGCTCACCAGTCACCTGCCAGGCAACAGGTGGAAATTAACACTGTCGTGGTGGAAATTAACATGAGAGAATGGCCAAAGCAAAGAGATCTCTCCAGATTTTCACCTGAAAGGGAGCCAGGGAGCCTTGATTACATTCCTTACTGCTCCAGAAAGCAAGAAATGGTCTATGCCATTTAGCCTCATCTTGGACTGATGCCATACGAACAATGGCCCCTTCTGCCCACATCCTTTTCTCTTCCAGGTCACCATGGCCTGGGATAACTGACAGGGGCTCCATGCTGGTCTCGCTTTGCCCTGTTAAAGCCTGATCCTGTCTTTCTACACAAACCAAGGCTGTAGAACACAGAATTTACTCATCAAAATTGGGTCCATGCCTGGGAACATGTTGCTCAGATGTTTGACATCAAAGCTAAGGACAATTTCCCTAGCAAAGCCAAGCAGCACAAAGGATTTGTCTGCAAACAGACATCTCTCCTCTTCCTATACCATCTCTCAGCTGCAGCTACAGAAGCTCTTTACAGCCTTGCTGATAAGCAGCCTCTGTCATCATCTCCACATTAGACATCCAGGCTGGAGATGCGGAAGGCTAGCACCCGAAGACATGCAGCAGGACAAAGCCAAATCCAGTATCTCTTCTTTTGCCAGAGTTTTTTCCCTCAAAACTGCGTCTGGGAGAAGGGACATGAAAAGGAAGGTGAGTCCCAGTCCAGATACTGTTGGAGAGGCAACCCTACTGCAGAAGTGAACTTTTAAGGCTGAGAGAGAAAGACGTCAAGCAAGGACGTATGTAGCCAGTGCTCTGCCTGGACCTTCCATGGCAACAAGCACAATTGTTAATTTAAAATGTTGGGGGAGAAGCCAGTGCCAGAGCAGCATGGTCAGCAGGGAAAAGGTGGGAAGGGAAGTGGGTGGTTTTACCTAGAGATGGCCTCTTCCCCTCCCTCTCGGCTTTTACCCCTGGGAATGCAGCTCCAGATGCTGGATACATTTACAGAAAAATGAATTTCTTTTCACCTGACCGCTTCAACTTGGCAGCCTAATTCTGTTTGGCAACCTGGCCCATCTCATTTTAAGGGCAGCTCAGCATGGGGAGAGTACGCAAGAAATAGAAGTCATATCTGCAGGGGTATGTGCAGACCAAAGGTAACATATAGGAACCCAGAGCACTGACAGCTGTGCAAGACACTAGGTCCAAATGAACCTAGGAAGGATAAATCACAAGGCAAAAGGACTCAGTCTAGAGCCATCAGATCTCACAGCTCTGCTTTCCCTGTGGCTATTCGTGCACCCATGTAACAGGGGAGGTTGTGGTGTGAGCTGGGGTCACAAAGCTAGTGAAGAGGATCTGACTTTGCTGGGTCTAAGCTGGTGTGGAAGAGGGGATTTGTCATCTGTGGCATGGACAGAAAATTCCTTTGCGTAGAAAGCACAGGGAGCTGGAGAAAACACCTGGACAGAGTTTTCTTAAGCCTTGAGTAGAAACAGACCACATGACACTTCAAAAGGCCAGTAGCCTCCAGCATTTCACTGGTCTACGTGCACTGATGTTCAAGGAGAGAAGGCTCTAGACAGCAGAGCCATGCTCCAGTTACCTGTAGCAGTTGTTATGGTATTTGTTATAGCTGCCCAGAGCTGTCAGGCATCCCAGACAAATTGCATACGAAAAGAAGATTTGAGTGCCTGCATCCATCCAGACCTGCAAGGAATATGCAAACACAGGTGAGATGACAAGGACATCACAGAGCACAGACGCTGCACGGATGCAAAGTGGCAGAGCCCTGGGAGCTGCCACAACCAGTAGAAAGGCCAGTGATCAGGAGTTCAGCAATACCCAGCGTTTAGACAAGCCTTTTCTAGGGGCAGGTCATAGAGTGCCAGGAATTACAGCGCTGAGTGAGGCACCCAGGGGGTGCCAAAGCAAAGGGTTGGACCAGCAGCCTTGCAAACCCACAGCACCGTCATCATCATCTCTTTCTTCCTTGGACAAATCTGCAGAACCCCATGACTCTCTAGAGCCTTCCAGCAGCAAGATACCAGATGAACACTTTCCACAAGCCCTCTGCTAGCAGAGGAGGGGGTCTTGATTTGGGGTCTTGATCTGGTCTCCCACTGGGTGGCACGGGTACATACAGCTTCTGGTGGTGGCCCTTCTCTCCAAGACCTAATTTAAGGCTCCAAAACTTAAAAGAAAATTAACTGGAGAGGTGTACTAGAAATAAACAGTGTTTGCACAAGACAGCTCCTAAAAGAAAATACAAGAATGCTGTTAGTCCCACGAGGCGTCTTTGAACTCTGCTTCGCTCTCACTGTCAGTAACATGTTCCAGTGCTCCAAGGCTGACATTTGTCAATGCCAAATCTGATCTGAAAGCCTAGCTGTGTGCAGTCACCAATGCAAGCACCGCCACTGCCTTCTGCAGAGAACAGCGTGCACAGAAACCAACAGTGAGGAATGAAGCAATGACAAAGATGATTATTTAAACCTTCTGTTTTCTAGGATCTTTACTCCTAAGGGGTTTATAAAATAGAGATAAGACAATCATTCAACCAATGCTGAAGGGTAGCCACATTCTAGAGACAAAAAAGAAGCTAATCAGGAAAGAGAAGCAGAATAAAAGTATTACTGGGACAGCTTTAATGAGAAAAGTCTCCGTTTGGCAATACCTCCTTCCAGATTAGGAGTGCTGGTGAGCCCTCAGACAAACACCAGCCTTGCCCCAGGATCCCCTCTGAGGAGAACAGAAGTCAGTGGAAAGCCATAGCAGTTTTGATGACCCTGAATCACACCTGCACCTGACAGCCAAAACCTTATGTCCTGAGGCAATGGTAATCTGAGCAGCACCTGCCCAGCTACCCCTGTTGTCGAGCCACCCTCACCAATGCATGGTTCTGCCTTTCCTCTTCCATACTGGCCAAAGAGCAATCACATGGTGAGAGATCTCGTCACGTTTTTATCTCTTCTTCTTTCTAGCCTAATGGGCCTTATGAAGGGATGTTATGATCCCATTAGCTGTGGTTTTCTGAAGGAAATTCTGGTTTTAGCTCAAGGGACAGCTGCACGGAATGAATCCTCTCCCTGCCCACTGCTGCAAGATCCAGCAGCGCAATTCACAACGGGAGAAAGCAAAGTGCAGCTAGGGTTAGGTTTGGTGAAACTGCTTTCCTTGACCACCCTGCAAGCAACTCAGCTAATGTGTGGCACCACCATCTTCTCTTCTTTTCTTTCCATGGAAACCCTGCTTACAAAGGATGAAAAAATCTCTCACTTGTGCAAGGGGAAGGGGCAGATGATGAGGGGAGACTAGCTTGTTTGAGGCACTGGGACACTGAAAAAGTAATTGACCTCAGTGTATTTTACTCTTTTTGGAGGCGGTGCTTGGGGAGGTGGGTTTAGATAGCAGGGTATTAGCTAAGTTTTGCTTTTCAAAAAGATTAGAAGAAAATCAAAGCACTTTTTATAATTGATTCCGGAGGCATCACTGTGCTTGTGGCCAATAAGGGCACAGCCTTCACTTTTCAGCCGCTTTTTACGCACAACAAGGCACTGAGGTGAGCTGAGCCAGCTGACATGTTTGCATCAATACTTTAAGCATCTTTGCACAGATAGGGGTGCTATTTTTTTAAGTTTGCTTTTTATTTTGTTATTCATTGATAGGCTTCTGTTTTTTTCATCAAATTTGACCTCAAATCACACCCTCTCGTGGTTTTTGCAGCCTTTGTATTTCAGTTTGTCAAGATAACAAGCATTTTGCCATCAAACTGCCTATCCTATGTTTTTCCGTAACATTGGATGCAGCTGACAAGTCTCAACCAGATTTAACAGTTGGTAGAAACCTCAAGCATATCAACTACCTATGACTTTCACAACAGCCAGGGAACAGGAAAAAGACAGGAACTCAGCATCCCCACTGAGTGGAAAGCTACAGGGAGAAAAAGTTAGCCAGTGTTAAATATCGGATAAATCACACAAAGAGACATGAGAAATATCGCAGGGACAGGAAAGTAACTGGTGCTTTACCAGCCATGGTAGAAGCCAAATATCAAGGCACCAAGTTTCAGTAATGCTGTGGCTTACGAAGTGGCTCATTTCTAAAACCCGGTGATACCTTTGACTGCGTAGCGGAGATCAGTATGGGAACTGTGGGCTCCCTGCTCTGTTGTCTGCTCTGCCCAACACAGCACCTGTGGAGTACATACTGGGCTGTGTGAGAGCCCAACCCCAAAGAGATGTCTCACAGGACCTGCCTTTGCATATGCTCCCATTTGAAGCAAGGCAGCTTGTTGCTGAAACTGGAAATAAAGTTAAGCTTGGCTTGCAGAGCTTATGATCCTATTTAGTCAGCATGACTGTGAGCCCCAGCTCGGGCTGTGTGTGCATTATTTCCCATTTTGAAAGGTTACTGCACCTCGTAGACCAAAGACCAAGCCACCTTTGCATTCTTCCCAGACCCCTGGCAGTTACCAAATTGCTTGGGGGTCAATGCAACAAGACTGATGCTGTAGGTGCTCCTGAGACCATAGTCATAGAGCCAGGAAGCAGCAGCAAGTCCCAGAACTGCAGGATCACTGGGGCTGGAAGGAGCCTCAGCTAGTTTGTGGTCCAGCCTCCTCCTCAAGCCCCACACAAAAATCTGGGCCCATGGGCTCATGGGGGCTACACAAACCACTTGCTTCAGAAAAGAGCAACCCAAATCTCCCCTCCCTAACCTGCTGGCTGTGATCATTCCTCTCCCTGCAGTGACTCAGAGAAATGTTTTTTTCAGCCCTCCCAAGACCCCCCTGTCTTTTCTGCGCTGCTGATCAACAGCCTCTCATTATTTTAATATTTCTGTTCTGACTAAAGGGGCTCTCTGGGGTCAGGCAGAAAAAAGCACACTGCTGTTCTCTGGCCACTGCTCCCAAAGAGTCTGATAAAGCTGATCCTGTTCAGACTTCGCTGGCACATTGGCAGCATGGGTGTTTTGATTTGATTGTTCTCTGCAGTTTTCTAAGCCACCCAGTTTATTTAATTCATAATTCAATTTCCTTGAACAAGTTTTTTACTCCAGTCTGTAATAAACAACTAATCTCTGGTTTTAGCCAAAGCCTTCACACCTGAGCTGCAGTTATCCAAGATGGTTATGGCCTATAAGAGAACATATTCCTTTGCCCCTTAATTTTCTCAGCAATATTCGCTTTATTACATGTAGCGGAATTTAATAGCCCCCTGTACTGAAACAGATCCTTTCTTAGGAAGATCTCAAAGCACTTAGAAATAACTGTAAAGACCATTTTCAAGCAAAATGTTATTGAGCCCCAGAGTACGTCATATATCAAATACAGGTGCCATGCTGAGAAGTTCCCAACTGTCCCCGTCAGCAAGCAGATATGATACAGCATGGAGCGGGTACATGCTGCAAGGGGAGTCACGCTCGGTGTAATGCAGAGCAAAGAGCAAGAACCACCCAAGTCTTGAGCTGTAGCTCAGCCAGCATTTCTTCCACTCCCAGCATCATGGCACATGCACCAGCCTGTGGCACTACCCACCAGCCACTCGCTGCCCATGCAAACACATTGCTTCAGCCCAGCCTTAAAAGGAGAGATTTCATCTCAAGACACCCAGGCCACCATTTACAGATTTACCTTTCCAGTCTGTTTAGGACTGGCCCACAGACCTCAGCCCAAAGACCCAGTCCATATTTCACAGCACTGCAGCTGCGCAAGGCTTTGCAGCCCTGGGTCCTGCTGCAAAAACCCACCAACCTGCTGCACAGCCCAGGCCAAAACTCTTCTTCAACCTCATTCACCCCAGGAGACAGGAAATAGGGAACAAGTCACTGCCATTTCTGTAAAGTGTTCCCAGTCATTCTGCTGACCCTATGCCCAGCCAGGCATGTTCCCAGCCCCAAGCCCCAGCTGTTGGAAGATACATCCTCAGACTCCGTGGGAATGAGGGACGGGGGCTTTGTTCTCTGGTAAATCTTCTTGTGCTGGCACACAAGGCCCCCTCAATGCCCCACCAGAGAGCACCAACATCATGTAATCCCCACTCCCTGAGGCACCTGCTGAGCCAGAGGGACTTTTTACACCCAGGAGGACACTTCTGCTGCTGGGGTTTCTTTAAACACTACGAGAAAAAAAAACAGGTTTCTGGTTCATCCCGAAGAGCACAGCTGCCTGCCCCAGTATGGTGTGGATGGATGAGGGATGCTCTAAGGGGTGCTCCTTGCTGCCTGGGAAGCCACGTTTTATGGCTTGTCCTGCTGCTTGCGGGTGGACAGCAAGATGGCTTTATTCCTTCCTGCTATTGTCAGCACTGAGATCAGACTCAGCGGGGCTGCGCGGTTGCAGCCAGCGGCCACCTGGGTCTCACTCCAGCAGAGCTGGTCAAAGGCATGTGAGGAGGAGGAAAAGGAGGAGGAAGCCCCGCAAGGTAAATACAGCTGTGGTTCATACCACACAGATGCATTGCTCCAGCAAGCTGGAGGAGAGGACACCAGCCCCGAGCCCCTCCAGCATGATTCTGGAGCAGCAAGCTCTTCCTCCTTCCTGTCCAGTGTCTGCCCTCTGCTCCTCAGGCAGAGTGGGCAGTGGTGCCTGGGCTCACAGACCCCTTGCAGACCCTCTGATGGGGCTGGGGTCACTGGGCCCTGGGACAGGCTTCAAAGACACGTGGCGGGGAAAAGTGCATCATGATGTCAGAAACACCAAC
>NW_010406536.1:83880-86437 GCF_000710305.1 Buceros rhinoceros silvestris | reverse complement strand
TGGGACAGGCTTCAAGGACACGTGGCGGGAACAAGTGCATCATGCTGTCAGCAGCCCCACCGGCACGCACGTGAACACACAGGCACAGTGGGTCACCCTCCGGCACAAAAACAAACACACTCGCCTTCAGAAAGAGGAAGCAGGGGGCCAGCACCAGCGCAAACTGAGTGCACAGGGTCAAGCTAAAGGCTTGCTGGGAAAAAAATAAATAAGGGGAACAAATAATATTTAACAGTCCCACAGTTGCCCTCCCCTCTTGCTGTGAAGCAGCAGATCTCACTGGCCATGGAGCAGCAACAGGAGGGGCCTGAATCTGGAGAGGATCTGGAGGCTTTGACTCCCTCCCCAGCGTGGCCACGAGGGCCCATGGTTAACCCAGCAGGTCACAGCCCTGAAAGATGCAAGATGCACGCACCTCCCGTCCTCCCTGCGGTGGCCCAAACAGCCTATCCTCAGCACAGCCTCAGCAGCGAGAGCTGCTCTGGCACAAACCATGAGATGGACCCTTGCAGACTTCCTCTCCAGGCACAGGCACAGCAGACAGCCCCCCAAAAGGCTGATGTCATCTTCATCTCCTGCCTTCTCTTCCT
Source organism: Buceros rhinoceros silvestris (assembly GCF_000710305.1). NCBI lineage: Eukaryota > Metazoa > Chordata > Aves > Bucerotiformes > Bucerotidae > Buceros > Buceros rhinoceros. The sequence continues at coordinate 85,847 of NW_010406536.1, read as the reverse complement.
ACTGCATACATCAGGAAGAAGGAGCCTATGGGGGCTCTGCGGGGGCAAACGCTGCTCCAAAAAGCAACCACTAGGGAAATGGGTTAAAGAAAACGAGAGGGATGTTGGAAAGGTTATTTGCAAAGTAGTACAGATGAGAAGAGAGGGAGAGACAACAAGAAGCAGAGGCTGTATGGAGGTAATGCTCTGAATCTAGCTGTGCAGCACGAGTCAGGGTGCCCTGGCACAGTGCTGTACAGGGTCAGGTGTCCGGCGCAGCGGTGGGCATTGCTTACAGGGTGTCTGTCTGCAGAGGTGCAGGTCCTCTGTTGGTCCTCAGCACTGCTGGTGCCTTCCGGCCCCCAGGACCAGGGACACAGCCCGCACCAGGGCGTTTGGCATGTCTGGACTGGATGGAAAGCAGCTTGTCACAGAAAGTTCTTCCTCTATATAAAGACTGGATAAAGTACATGCACATACAGCAAAGTGGGTTTTCTGGAAATTTTAAGAGGAAAACAAGAGTGTGAGGTTTTGAGAAATATTTGCTGCTTTTCCAGAGAGGGATATGCTCAGAGGCTGCTGAATTTAACTCCCTCTCATTCATTAAATCTAATGAAATTTAGCTAAAGTTGCTTGAGACTTTATACCTGGGTGAAAGGAGACCGTTACATTTCTTCTCTTTAAAGTGAACTCAAACACACACCTGGCACATTCTGTATCGAGCCCATCAGTGGTCATGGTATGAAAACATCTAAGAGAGCCTGACAGTGCCTGAGAAAAGTTCTTCTAATGATATTTTCCCACACTTAAATCTTATTTCTACTCTGAATTCCTGCCATTTCAGCTTCCTGCTAGTGGATCATACTGTGCATCCCTCTCCTTAATCAAATCCATAAATCCCCAGCGTTATCTACTGAAATAAACAATTGATAAAATTGCCACAAAAATAATGGCAAAGGGCGGAGTGATCAAGAGTGGAAATGGTGAACCACCCTGAGACCTATTTTCGGTTGAAACACAACCCATGCTATAAATTAAGTAGGAATCTTCTGGAGCACAGAAAATGCAATCGAGGAGAGGGAAAATAATTTTGGCCTAGTAATGGCTGGCATGCTAGCATCATAATTCTAAATATTACGCCAACAAAAAACAAACTATGGAGTTGCTTTTTTGGATTCCATAATGGGGTAGCACACAGTTCAAAATACATGACCTCTGGTGGCTTTGCTCTTTATCTGCTTGTATTTGAGCAGAACCAGACTTCATTATTCAAAACTTTTGTTTGCCAGTTTCTCTGTATAGTCTGATCTACTTATCAAATGCATTTTATTTCCTATTTTAATTATAAGCATTTCATCGATTTAGAAAATGAAAGTGCAGGAAGATTTCGGGCATTGCAGGTTTCATGGCCAGAAGAGACCACCGTCAATCAGCTAGCCTGAGCTCTCATAAGCAGGATTTCCCAGTTCTGTCCAAGGTCATTTGGCAGGTGAAAAGCAATGATTTCCACACACCGATCTGATCTTTTGACACTTAATCACTTCTCAGTTACTGCTGCTCCCCATTAGAATCTGCTAAATAATTCATCCCCTCTTTTCACCTAGTTTTTCATATACTTTAAAGGAGTTTTGATTTTGTCGCTTTGTTTAAGCCTCCTCTTGAGATACTTTATCATAAGGTTCAGATTGGAGAAGGCTTTTATTTTATTTTATTTTTTTAGATTTCCAGAATCCCTTCCCAGGCACTAAAAAATCTTCAATTTTTCCAGGCAGTGCAGGATTGCGGGTAAACAACTACAGTTTGCTGTGATCCCTTGAGTGCAAATCAATTATAATTGACTTGGCCCCGATGGGCTGGCAGGACTCATGCTGTCCCTGCACAAAGAGAGAGGGCCACAGCCGTGCACATGTGGGGCTTTGGGCACTAACCCTTCCCTTCCCTCCCCCCTCTGAGGGCAAAATGCAAGAGAAGGCTCAAGCCCTTCTACC
>NW_010406536.1:83045-83794 GCF_000710305.1 Buceros rhinoceros silvestris | reverse complement strand
GGTTAAATAAAGCACAATGGAGGAAGACAACCACTGCTGCCAACTCCTGCTTTTCTCCTGCGGAAGTCAGCCATTCATCGGGGAATCATGGAGTTGGGAAGGGAGGAACAAGTTTTCCTCCCCTAGTCAAGGATAAGCCATCCTCTTGCTCTGAAGGGTTACTCTGCCTTTCCACCAGCACATTAGCATTTTCCAGGCTGGAAGGAAGCTGTGTTTGTAAAGCTCAGGCTGTAATTGGAAAAGTTTGCCAGGACAGACCTAATGAGGACACAGTTAGTACCAGCAAACCATGCCATGCCTGAAGTGGTTTAATTCAGTCCCCTGGGTGACACAGCCACAGTAACAACAGGACTTTTCGTAAGTGAATGAGCACCATTTGAAATGTTACTTCATTTCAGAAGTCTCGTGCACCTCATCAGCACAAATGGACCCACAGACACTACAAACGCAGACCTGTCCTCACCCCCTTCAAAGTCTTACTGCACCTTCACATCAAGGTAGCAGCTGTCCCACCCTCCTCCTGTCCATTGGCAAACGGAAAAAGCAAGAGAGCAGCTGATACTGTAAAACGAGGATTTTCATCCCCTGCTCAGGCGCCGCCTTGACCAGAGAGTGACTTCAGAAAGCTGAGCAAGAACTGGAAGTCCTTCCTATGATAAAAACCAGACCATCTGGAGCTGGAAACCAGAGACTCATGTTTAGCTGCCCAGATTGGAAGCCGTAAGTCAATGAGTTGCACAGATCCACAC
>NW_010406536.1:82249-82856 GCF_000710305.1 Buceros rhinoceros silvestris | reverse complement strand
CTGCAGCCCCTCACACACTGCTCTCCCCACCCACAGGGAACAGGGATCCTCTCTGCTCCATCAGGGATGGCAGGATCAGCTGGCGCCATTCCTCCCCCAGCACTTATGCCTCCCTTCACAAAATTAATAACCAGGACAGCACTGGGGATAGATCAGAAAGAGTTAATGGGGTTATGGAGGGTTGTGCTGGCCTATTTTCCAGGCAGGCACCCTTTAATCTCCTTTGGAAACACCTTCACACAAAGGCTGGTACAGCAGCTCAGCTGGAGCCAGGATTTAATGTGGAAGAACTTGTCCCAAAGAGATTATAAGCAGCAGTTGGGCACTGACTCTCCTGTCAGACAGGCAGAAATTTCTCACCAGGGCTGTGGAGGCAAGGAGGACAGCCAGGTCCTGGGTAAGGCAGGCACCCTTTAATCTCCTTTGGAAACACCTTCACACAAAGGCTGGTACAGCAGCTCAGCTGGAGCCAGGATTTAATGTGGAAGAACTTGTCCCAAAGAGATTATAAGCAGCAGTTGGGCACTGACTCTCCTGTCAGACAGGCAGAAATTTCTCACCAGGGCTGTGGAGGCAAGGAGGACAGCCAGGTCCTGGGTATGGCTGG
>NW_010406536.1:74083-82110 GCF_000710305.1 Buceros rhinoceros silvestris | reverse complement strand
GCCTGGGGATGGCTGTTGCAGCATGCCACGGCTCCTGCCATCCATGCACCTGGCATACTTCCCAAGGAAGCTGGAGCAAGCATGCCAAGAGCAGGGCTTGTCCCCACGAGCTGCCTGCACAGTGCAGAGTGGCACCCTATGCACCAGCTGCTTCCACAGCAGAGGGCTCTCCCCAGGAAAGCTGGGGGAAAGCTGTCACTGCTTGTGATGAAGGGTTAAATCCCACTGCCTATACCCCCAGCCAACTCAGGCTGCTAGATATATAACACCACCAGTGAAGGCAGAGGGTGAGAGAGTGCAGGGACTCATCAGAGCATCACCAATATCACAGCTCTGCCTTATGCCCACAGAGGGGAAAAACGAGGAAGAAAAAGAAAAAATTGGAAGAAAGAGAGTGAGAAAAGGAAATGGAGGGAGAGAGGACAGCCACAGGCATCCAAGCAAACACAGCCCAGTCATTCAGTGCCCCCTCCACCTTACCTGGGGGTCCCCAAGGCGACTGAGGTCTGGATAAAGGTAAAACAGGATTCCCTGGGATGCTCCAGGCAGGGAGACTCCTCTGATCAGCAGAATGAGCAGCATGATGTATGGGAAAGTGGCCGTGAAATACACGAGGAAGAAAAAGAAAAAATTGGAAGAAAGAGAGTGAGAAAAGGAAATGGAGGGAGAGAGGACAGCCACAGGCATCCAAGCAAACACAGCCCAGTCATTCAGTGCCCCCTCCACCTTACCTGGGGGTCCCCAAGGCGACTGAGGTCTGGATAAAGGTAAAACAGGATTCCCTGGGATGCTCCAGGCAGGGAGACTCCTCTGATCAGCAGAATGAGCAGCATGATGTATGGGAAAGTGGCCGTGAAATACACCACCTGGCAGGAGAATGAAGGGACAAGCATGAGGACAAGCACACAGCTCTAGCCAACAGCACAGCACTGACCCGCAGACTGGGGGAGATGGGCCGCATCAGGGAACAGGTCAGGCTGCCTTGCCAAGCACTTTTCTGTCACCTGTGGTAGAAAGAAATGCATTTTAAAATGCACCCGGGAAACCTGTGACATGCCATGGCATGTCTAGAGCTAGAAAAAACCTTTCTAGGCTAAGAGCAATCCAGAGCCTGAGCCAGGCTGTCACCAGGCTGTCACCAGGCTGAAGTCAGAGCAGCTCTACTGGAGCCAGCAGTCTAATATCTACGTGCTTTAGAGAAGGAGCTGCCCCAAATATCCACCTACACATCCCTACCCAAATAGAGATCTGAGTCACACACAAAAACTCTCTTCTCTGCAATGTTTAGTGGCAAGGGTGAGAGGGTGTGAAGATAAGAGATACACCCTGGAACATGATTGCTACTGAGGGACCACCAGGAACAACACTGGGGGATCCCCCACTCAGGGCTGGCACTGGCAACTGGCTTGTGCCCACTGCTCCCCACTGTAGTAACTCACAGCTGCTGTCCCTGACTGACCCATGTCCAAATACCCGACTTGGGGACTTCAGGCAGAGCATGGCAGCATGTCTCAGACTTGCCACCAAGCACACAGACCCAGACAGGACCTTTAACCTGTGCCCTCTTGCCTTTTACACCCTTAACCCCATCAGCAATGAAGATGTACTCAGGTATGGTTGAAATCCCTTCCTCTAGCAAAGGAGCCATGTCCCTTGGGGGAACGCTGCAGGCTGGTATCAGCTATTCCTTTCAGGAACTTCACGTCTGGTAAATACAACACTCCGTCTGGGAATTACCAGGGTGCTTTCAAGACGGTTCAGGCTAATTGCTGTAGTGTGCCACATCACCACCACATTGTAGCCTGTGTTTCTCACACAAACAAACTGGTATCAAGGGCTCAATGCAGCCTCCCCAGCAGATCAAGTAGTGTCGTTAATCACTTTGCATTGCTCCTGCAACTTCAAATATTACTGACCACCTTGAAAAATAATTGTTCAGGCTGATGTATCATGCTAGGCCAAAAAAGAAATACTGCTTCTTCAGGTTTTTCCTGTGTGGACATGCTGAGTGAGGATACGCATTAGCATGCGTCACGTGAATGCTACCCTACAGCAATTTTCTCAAATCTGGCAGTTGCACCATCAGAAATCTAAAGCTCATCTCTGGGGAAACGCAAAATGTAACGATGTGAAATGATCTATGTCTCACACCTGCCCGTCCACCCAGACCGAGTGGTTTCAAAATCCACCTCATGGCTAGCATCCCTGAGTGGGACCTGCAGGCTCTGCCGCAGCTATAGCAGTTTCTGTACTAGAGGAGGTCCTGCTAAGCATGAGCCTATGATTTCCCTGGACAGTACGATCACTTTCACTCTGCCCCTGGGTAATCCTTATGATCTGGGTAGTGATTCAAAACTATATTTTTTTCTGGATCCACTCCCTCTGAATGGAGCAATGGTCAAAGCACCTAACATTGCAATGAGGGTCCTCCTCTAAGTCAAGATACACACTCTTCAGTGATTCACTTTCGTAATGCAGCAGGACAGAAGGTTTTGATAGATATCCCATCCTTGAAAAACCAGACTACTAGATAATCATCGCTGCCCGCAGCTCCGGGTTTTTCATTCATTTAATGTGCCCTGCTCTATATATCATGGCAGTCTTGGGTAATGCCACAGACTGGTGAAAAACACCCCCTTGCTGAGGCTCATGACTGCTTGAGATGTCCACGTGAGCACATCCTTCCCTATCCCTCTGAATCTGCATCCTGAACACTGAAGGAACCCCAGGACAGGGTCTTTCAAGACAGGCAAACACCATCATTCATTTTATTCTCAAATTTTCAAGGAGTCTTTGATTTAGAGCCTTTCAGTGACAGTTAATCAAATTTGCAGGTCCTGTGAGCTAAACAATCATCCCTGCAGTTACCACACAATCAAATTCTTCCTTCAGGAAATGAAGGATGCGAGTCTAGTCTTTCTCATTTCATGAAAGCAAGATTAAAAACAAAAATTTTGAAAAACCCCACTGCCTTTGAACCTTAGTGCACGTTCTTCCAGAACGCCAGGATGCACATTCCTGGCTGGATCTCTAAATAACAGCAGTTTTAGGAGCTCAGAATACAAGCTGGTTGTCATGGGGCGTATGATTTGGATTCACACTTTGGTAACGTCCTATGTGCTTTACAGCCTGCATGAACTAGTGCGTTAACCTTTTCATTCAACAGTCACTGTCACAGCACTGAGACCAGAGGTCTGAACTTGGAGAATGTTTTGCTGGATTAAGAGTGCCAAACTTCTATGTAATAACAGCAACATCTGGATCCAATGAGATATTACTCGGTGCTTGGCTCAGACCCAATCTTTTTATTTCTGGGACATTGTTAGCACTAACTACATCACTAGGAACCTTGCCGGGATCAGCGTGATTGTTCTGTCACATGCTGGTCAACAACATTCAGGATTTTATTTGAACAGGATCCGCATGCCTCAGCAAAGTAGTTCCATCTGTGACAACCTCCTGCATCTGTGAGCGCTCCTCACAGGGGGGGACAGGCAGTCACCCCATCAGAGGATGTGAACGGTTGCTGCTGTTCTGAGTAGGGTGATTTCAGCTCATGGTGTTTGCCCCTCCATAAGCAAATCCCCGGAACCGAGATATATCTCTTCCCCAGTGGGATTGTATTCCCACAGCCACCATTTTAGTTGGATTATTAAATATGTGGAGGGTTGATAAAATCGTGGACACTATTGCTTTACTGAAAGGTTTCTGTTTTCAAGATGGCAAGGTTTCCCCGTTGCTAGTCCTTTTGTGGAAAAGTGCTTGTATTTAACCTAGAACTTGTATCTAAAATAGACTGAATTTGTTCTCAGCACTTCCCACACTATGTTAGCTGTATCTCAGTATCATATTTGCTGTTATTAGACTGCCTCTGCTTTCTTTTACCAGGCCACTACAGCAAGCAGTTGCTCTTTTCTTCTAATTTTACTCCATGGAAACCAGAAAACATCATGTATCCAAGCTGCTTGATTTCCCTGTCATGTTTCATAATCCCAGACCATTCTGAAAGCAGGAGAAACTGCTAACATCCATGCCATCAACTTGAGGGAAATGGATGCAGCTAAAATTTACACCCCTTCACACATGATGCCTTGTTCAAAGCCTGCAGAGAAGACATCATTTAGATAACATACTAAACCTTTTCATTTCCATCTGTTCTTGCTGGCTCCAGACAAAGCTGGCTGGGAATGGCTCAGGAGGCAGTAGCAGAAACTGAGTAATGGGGTCAGTGCAAATGACAGTAGCACATTGTAGCCACAGAAGGGGAGCATGGGACAGAGCTGGACAGTCATACCAACCCTTTCCAGAAGCATTCAAAGAAATACCTCTATGGTGACTAGTGTGGGGGGAAGAATAGGAGACATTAATTGCTGTGTAATATGGGCAACTGTAGGAAGAGTTGGAACAAACAAAAAGAAAACAAGAAGATTCCCATGGCGATGAGGCAGAGAGGGATTTGAAGCCATCAGAGTTACCTTTGCTACTATCTAATGAATTTGAAGCTTTTCCAGCTGCACTTGCCAGCAGAGGCAGAAACATGCTGCTTGCTCACACTGTGGTGGGCGGGAAGGGAACATGCAATCACCCCATAAAAAGTAAGTTTGCAGGGTCTCCTGGATGGAGAGGGACCCAGTGGGGATATACATCTTGGAAGTTAATGCTCTGAGATGTCTCGGTGCTCCCATTCTTTCCTACCCAAAATACAGAGCTTGGCTCACACTCCTGCTGCAAGACGAGCCCCACTGGCTCCTGACAGCTTATTAAGAGGGTGGTTCCCAGGGCATTCCTAGGACTTCTCTGAACACACAAAACGTCAGTAGATCAAGCACTACAGCTGTGATCATGGGAAAAGGTGTGATCTGGACCAAGGACGCACCTTGCCTGTGGACTTGACCCCTTTCCAAATGCAGAAGTAACAGATGATCCATGCCAACAGGAGACACAGAGCCAGCTCCCAGCGCAGGCTGCCCAGGTGCTGGATGCCGTCGGAAATCTTTAGTACTCTCCTCCTGCATTGGAGGGAAGCAAAGGAACATCTGAGTATCACTGATGTTTGCCAGCACCACGCACTTGATGCTTTGGGGAGAAGACCTGTCTTATTAACAAGGCCCAGGTCTGAGCTGCAAGCCTGAGAGGAATCAAGCAGTGCTCCTCTCTTGAAAGTATTACCAAGCTGGCAGATCATGCATGGACACTTGCTTCTGTGCTCACTCCAGTACTGGCCTGTTGGGCCAAGAAATTTCTTCTCCTGTCCTCCTCCCATACTTCATCTGTCTTGACCTTTAGAGTAAGAGCACTCTCTCTGCAAGAACACGCAGCACTTTGCACACAACAAGCTCTGCCTGGGCCTTTTTCATGCACATTACAAAGTTCACTCACCTACATTTCTGACATTTCAAAACTCAAAGTGAGTGACACATTGCACTTACCATGCAGAATCCATCAGGACCACTCAAGAAGCAATGCTGTCCAACCCCTTCTCCATAGCACACTTCTGTATTTAGGAGCAGCTACATATTTCACCTCAGGACCTAGAGCAGCATAGCATCCCATACCATGACTAAGACCCAACCAAGACCACAATAATCTCCACCGCACAGTCAGAAGAGGCCACTTTAGGCATTCTCTTTCAGCCAGTGTGGAGATATCCTGAGCTAGATGAAACTTGGTTCAGCTAAGGTCTTATGGTCTCACCCTGGCCATGTAGCAGCTTTCCATGTCACGTGTATGTCAAATCTTCCTTATCATTTAGAAGGAAAGACTCACCCTCCTCCATATCCTACACTGCACAGATGGATCTGAGAGTGAAACACCATGGTGCAGTCCCAAAACCCCAAGCCTGAGACAGGCAAGAGGCATATACACCACCTGGGAGCCTAGCAGCAACGTGCACCCTGCTGCAAAAGACTGTGATTATCCCAAAATAAAGGTTGTGCTCTCGCAGAACTGCCACCTAAGACACAATGCCTCCTTTCCTGCACTGCAGCCTCATGACAGATTGAGAAGATGAGAGAGGGGTCGGAAAAATCACACTGCTCTGCCAGATACGTTTCGTCATGTTGCTCTTAGCCTGCTTCTAAGGACATGGACTCTGTAACCATGGGGTCCAGTGGAAAGGGTGCCAGTGGACCGTAACTAACTGGGCACAGTACTGCAGCCAGAAGAGGCCTCAGAAGTGTGCCATCAGCCCACCGGCAGGTCAGTGCTTCTTGATGAAACTGTGGCATCCTACCTCCCTGCCCAGGGAGGGCAGGAACAGATGCTGCATTGGAAACAATGGAGAATGGAAATTTCCAGGCCCATGTGCTTATTCCACAGTAACACAGGGATGGTCACAGCAGTGATGGGGACATCAAATTTTCCAGCAGCCGGCCTCAGGAAAAGCAGTCTAAAGCAGGCAACTCTCTAAACCAATGTGAGCAGCAGGCAGAGAAAGAGTGCAGGCTCAGGGAGCACACAGGACACAAAGAGAATGTTAAAGCTTTAAAGTTTAAAAACAGCATCCCTGTGCTGCGCTGGGGATGCCCTGGGGTACTGCCTGCTCCACGCACTGGCAGCACCCAGCAGTGCTGGTGAGGGCAGCAAGGGCAGAGCCCTCCATCCATCTAAGCGCATAAGGGAAATTCACGGTGGCAGCAGAGCAGTTACTTCCACAGTCTATTAGCCAGGGCTCAGTGCTTAACTGGGCCTGTTCTCCCAGGAGATGCTGAGGATTATCGGGATCCAAGCCAACAGGCCTATGCCTTCACACCAGAAATAAAACTACTCTGTACCTCGAGGTAACTAACACGATTAAAATGAGGGAGCAAATTTCAGCATGAAGTAAGCTGACCCTAGCAGTTAATTTATATTTTGATGAGTTTCTCTCCTCAGGACAGCTTGCATATTAGTCACTCTACAGTGAAAACATCATCTCTTTTTCTATTTTTAAGATGAAGACTAACCCACATACAAAAGTCACCACCCACCACGACAGAGCCTCCTGGGAACATGCTGGTATCACACAGTATCATGGATTCAAAGGAAAGAAGTCACGTACTGCACCACCAGCATAGACTCCTGCAGTACATCACAGGGCCTTAAGGTCTCCTCTTCAACAGCTGAATACACGACAGACATGCAGACAAAACCCCATCACAGAGCTGCTGCTTTGTGCATCACACGAATCTCACCCTACTCCCACCTACGGTCTTGGGACCCATCTTCTAAACCTGGTTACACCGGATGCAGCCACCAGGCAGGTCAAGGACTGCATGGGACAAACTGCTCCAAACAGCACAAGAGCAACAGGTAATGCAGCAGATATACAACCTGTAACGCAAACCGCAGGGTAAAAAAGGCCACTATACCCTGAGGGACTGTCACTAATTTTACTGAGGTTTGCACCCTGGGGAAGCCTGAGCCAAAGCTTCAGAATGGAGGGCATGCAGCCAATTCACCTACATTGCAGGAGGAAACAACTGTATAAGGCAGTTCAGAGCACGCAATGAAGAATAAGGGAGGAAGCAGGGAGAGGAGCAGCACAAAAGGAGAAAGGGAGAGCGCGACAGCAGAGGAGGAGTAAGAGAGAAAAGGACAACAAACAAAATATCGAGGACCAGAGGAGGCAAAGCATCGCTGAGGTAAGGTTTTGCACAGTCAGCTGGTCATCATTGAGGCCAGAGAGACAGGAAGACAGCACCAGAGCAGGACAGACTCAGATGGCTCTGAAGCACACCAGACAAACACCACGAGTCTAGCAATGTTACGCTTGACTGATGGCACTGCCCCCAAGAGCCTTCGCTCTGACCTGCACAGTCTCCTCTCACCTTCTCTTCAGGCAAGGATGGGTTAATAGGACATGCCACTGGAGGGCTTGTTCCTTGCCCAGGGAAAGCATGTCCAAAGGAAAGGGGGGTACAGGTCTGTCCTTTACTTACTCCCAGAACTCGATGACAGGGGAGGTAGCGTTTTCACTCGTCACATTGAACGTCGAGTTTGCCTTCTGCAGCTCCATGCAGTTCTCTGCAGGAAAGGCCCAGGGAAAG
>NW_010406536.1:67286-73999 GCF_000710305.1 Buceros rhinoceros silvestris | reverse complement strand
GTAAGCAGCAGTGGCTGGAGTACCGGATGATCTGAAAAATACCCCCCTTTCCATCCACAGTGTCACCACTCATTGAGAGTGACTCTGAGACAAATTTTGTATTGTCCCAAAAGTGCACCAAAGGAGTCCTCTCCAGGGTAAAGCTGGCAAGAAACCTAGGATAATTAAGACTGTCGTTTAATTTTTCCTTCCAGCGGGCACAGTGAGCAGTCCCAAGCATCACTGGGTCTGTGGTTAACTCACAGCACAGGATGACTGGAAGATGCGAAGAAGGAAGGTGCCCACATTGGCTGGAGCCCAGAGCAGGAGCCACTGGGGAGACCACCACTGCGTGGCACTGGCTGGGTGCTGCAAGTTGTTGGGCAGTCTCAGCACTGGTGCTCTCTAGCAAAGACCCAGATCAACCAAGCCTCTTCCCCAAAAGTACCTGCAGCACTGCAGTGACCCGGCATTCCCCAGCCCTAGGACCAGCAGTCCCACCCATGCAGGGTCAAGTCACTCTCCTGAGGTTTGGCCCTGGTTAGCAGTGGGTTTCCCTCAGCCAGGATCCAGTGGAGGATTGGGAGGGGGCTCCACACCCACCTGTGTTCCACTCATGGTCGCAGCTGCCCCAGGGGAGGTCGATGGTGAATGAACTGAAGAGATAAAACAAGGCCCAGGCCAGGACAATGATGTAGTAGAAGTTCAGCAGTATGACGATGACCTGTGAGGCATAGCCAATTCCTGCAGAAAGTGAACCCCAAAGGCAGATGACCCACGTGCCAGTGGACAGGAATGGGACTTCCCTTGGGAGGTGCTCACACATTTTCATCTGCAGCTCCGCATTTTGAGCATGCTGCCAGATGAGTGCCAATGAGGTGGCTGCCAGAGCCATCATCCTCTCCATGAAGCCCACTGTGCTGCATCAGCAGGGGTCCAAGCAGGGACCCAGTGGGTCCCCTCTTCCTGACACTGCATCGCAACCTTCCCTGGTGAAAGAGTAGCACTAGGAGGGACTTTGGGCAGATTATTTTTGGAAAGCCACCCAAATGGACAGAAACATAAAATGGTGCTTCCCCTGCTGAATAACACCTCTTCTACCAAAACTCACTTTTTATTTTGTTTATTCATCCCTTTTCACTTTTATTTGGGAAGCTGTTGCATTAACACCTTCTCTGGGAGGTGCTGGAGGAGGTTTTAGTACATGGGGAGGAAACAAATGAGACTTTCAGAGAAATGGAGAGTGGCTTGAAGTTGGATGACTGTGCTGAAACAGCGCTACAAGTGGATCTGACTGCTAATGATTTATTAATCAGCTGACGCCTTTCACCACCAAGGTGTCATCTGCAAACTCAGGAAAATGACATAGCGTCAACTTAAAAAAACAGTATGTTTTATGTTCCTCATAACTGCCAGGAGCGTTTTTGTCATCTAGCTCTTGGAGGATAACCTCGATTGGGCACAAAGCTCCAGGCCATAGCCACGGCCACGAGAAAGGCAACCAGGATACAACATAATGACAGGAACTCTTGTCTTCCGAGAAAGACAATCAATTTTTCCAGTGTGACTTTGGAAAGGGAGATGTCAGTGGCCCTCCCAAGCTAGGATCCCCAGGGACGGGCAGTGGGTGCAATCCAGGCTGTGGGGAGAGACCACTCATGCTTCCAGGGCCCCAGAGTCCCCTCACCTCACCATGCCCTGTCAGGCTCACCCCACTCACCTTCAAAGAGGGGACAGATCCTGCGCCAGGCCGTCACCCCTCCCTGACTGGTGTACTGCCCCAGTGCCGTCTCCAGGAAGAAGACAGGGATCCCACAGGTGAAGAGGAAGATGAGGTAGGGGATGAAGAAGGCACCTGGCAGATTCAAGAAGCAGACAGGAAAAATAAGCCCCACGGGGTGATCGGGGTGAGGCTGTCTCCAACCTGGCAGGCGCCTTCCCGGGGGGAAGCCTGGAAGGCATGGAGGCTGCTGTGGTGGTGAGGTGCCAGGAAAAAGGAATTTTCCTCCCATTTCATACCCTGGAGTTACGAGATTGCACGAGAAACTCAACATTTAGAAAAGATGGTGAGGAAAGGAAAGTTTTTAGGTCTGATTTTTGTGCAGAAAAGAGTGAAACAAGTTCTCAATAGCTTTATAGAAAAACAGGAGAATGCCCCGATGAAAACCACTGTGACTTTTAATCAAGTTGGTGACCCTTTTCACATCGATTATTCTGACCGAATAAGCTGACAAGCCCAGTAGATGACAACACCAAGGCCCTGAGGAGCACATAGGGACTGACAACTTCACCTAGTCTCCGGCTTTGCTCAATCATTTGCTCACCAAAAAGCAGCAGACGTGCAAACAAAAAGCAAGTAGTGCAGGAACGTATGTACCTCACACCAGCAGCCAGGGCTGCCCTCCTGGTCAAGTTCTGTCATGAAACCAGGCAGGAAGAGATAAAATGCATCAGGCTTTTGATCACCGCAGGCTAATGTTAAATGCAGTAATGGCTTTTACCCTGCAGAGGAGAGGAGCCAGCCCTGCGAGATGGTCCACGCTCCCTGCGCACTCATGAGCCACCAAAGCTGCTCGAGCCCTGCTACAAAGGCAGGGACACGGGGCAGGATGGGGAGCTGGCGTGGAAAGGAGTAGCCCTGAGTGGAGAGTGGCAGCTGGGCTGCAGTGGGCTCAGAGGGGCATGTGGGGTTGGAAGTAGCAACCCAGCCAGCCACTAACCACACTTTCCCTGCGCAGTCCTTTTCTGTGCCAGTGAGATGCTACTGGCTCTAGGGTCAGGTCAGTGGGGGTGTATGGGGAATAACAATCCTGGTGCACAAGCGAACTCAAAGCCCAAGAGATTTCATTAAGAAGCTTAGCTACCATGCAGGGGCGGGAAGAAGGAAGGGTGACTTTGGGGACCAGCCAGAATTCCCAACCCACACTCATCCCAGCTACAGAGCTACAGCCCTCCCCCCCGCCACCCCCCTCCGAAAAAAAAGCAATCAATGAAAGAGATAGGGAGAGGATTTTAACAACACCAAGGATAAAGCAGCAAAGAGCTGCTGAGGGGATGCTGATACCTGGCAGCCCTGGGGGAATGACAAGCGTCTGCCCACGTGCTCTCCTTCTACCAGTAAATAGAAGCTGGTGAAGGCAAAGGGCAGGGAAATTGGTTGTATCAACACCATCCCCTCAAGCCCCAACTTGCGTGCAATCGTATCATCATAAAAGCGCTGCTTTTTTCCAAGAGAGATTATTCTTGCATAAAAGTTTGTATTTAACTAAACTGCAGCCAGGGGATCCCAAGGGAGGTCTCTGAGGCGGCAGGTCAAGCTCTCCAGCCTGTGTTTCCCTTATACCCAGCCTGGCTTCTGGCCTTTCCTCTTGCTCAGTTTTGCTGGAAGGTTTCACGCTTTAGGAGTCTAACAATGCGGGCTGTGAAATGACATAAAACTGTGGCAGGGCAAAGGAGGGATTTGAAGAGACGCATTCTGGCCAGGGGCTGTGATCTGCCCGTTCCCCTCCTGCCGCAGGTGGGAGACAGGCAGGGAGGGTAGAACAACCTCCAGCTCTAGACCCACTGCCATCCCCCATCTCATTTCAGCTGGCAGAGGGCTGCTGCTTGCTCGCACAATCAGGAAAGGGTAGCCAGCAGGATGGCCTTTGGGCAGGAGGAAAAGCCAAGGAGAGGTGCCCATCGTAGCCACTCTGCACAACCACTCTGGCTGGTGGGGTGGCAGGGAGGGCAGCCCACAGCAGGAGGCTCCATCAGCCCACCTGAGCAGCTCCTAGCACTGGCTGCTATCCCTCCAGCCCCAACCGTCCTCCTCACGGATGAACCCTGACAACTGCCCTGCTGCACGTGTCCCCTCCACTGCAGCCCCTTGTGCTCCACGCATGCAGAGATGGTGGGGGCGGTGGGCCCTTGGGACCAGCCAGTTTGGGGAGTGCTGGGGAGGGGGTGCGGCACACCAGACAGGCTCCCCACTGCTCCCCAACCATCAGGACATGCCTGCCTGCCCAGGGAGGACCTGACCCCACCACAGGAGGCAAAAGCAAGAGTGAACAAGAGCAAAAAGAGCATTTTTTGCTCTTTCATTTTGTTTGGTTTTCCATTATGCAGGACCTTGGTGTCAGATACTGAGTGCTACCTAGGTAAGGATTTAGCAGAGTTTGTTATGTGGAAATAGCCCCGAAGAAAGCAAAAGTGGCTGGCTGCCCCTCTTCACATAGCTCATATTTTGCAGATGCTTCCCTTGCGAAGAGCCTGACTTCCTCAGGACAGTGAGGCACAAGCTGAGAGCAGTTCTCACCACTGCCTACGCACAATACATCCGGGGAAGAAAATGTCAGACGGTGGGGCAGAGCTGTTTAATCCGGCACAAGAGCAAATGGTTGTAGGCTGGCCATGACTGACCTGCAGCTAGAAATTAAATAAAGATCCCTCACCTTTATGCAAGTGCCAGAGAAGCACGTGTCTGGAGCGGCCTTTCCAAAGGAGTACATGACAGAACCTCTGGCAGCTTTTAAGATGAATCTTGAGGTGTTACGAGGGATTTGGTACAGCACCAGCTGGGGCAGGCTGGACCCCACGGTGCAGAAGAGGACCTCAGGTGCTGCACAGCCTCGTCACAATGCCCTGCCCCAGGAGAAGTCATACAGGAAATGCTTTCCTCTCTGCACGAGAGTCTTGTGTCCCATCCTTGCCCTAACCTCGTCGGAAGACGGACAGAGATGAAAAATTTGCCTGAGACTTCGAACTCCTCATAGTCTCTGCCACTTCACAGGCCTTTGCTTCAGGCTCATATCTCGGGGTGAAGAAAAGGCTGAGAAATCCGCTTGCATTTTGCCTCTGCTATCCAAGCACATGCTGTGGCTCCCCTTTCACCAAAGCCCTCCCTCGGCTCTCCCCCAGCCCAAGGTGGGGACACGGCAGGCGAAGAGGCGGAGAACGGCATGCCAGGACAGGGTCCCGGGTCCCACTCCCTCTGGACAGGCTGGCGCCCAGGAAGGGTGCAGCAATGGGAGCAGACTCGGCTCAGCAAGCAGACAAGAAATGTTCCTTGTAGAAAAGGAAATCCTTCTTTTTCAACAGGGAAAGAAAACGCCTGACTACCTGGTGAAAAGAAACAAGTGCTGAGCAAAGCATGGCGTGAAAGTAGCTAAACAGCAGTTAATCCTCTTTCATGCCACTGGGATGAAAGCAGTTTAGTGAGGCCCACGAGACTAGCCCAAGCTCAGGCCAGGGGATTTCAGCCCCAGGTCCCCAGCACTCGCTCCCTGCCAGCAACCAGCCAAGCGCTGTTTTCCGTCTTCCCTGCCCTTCCGGAGAGCCCAATTAGCGATTAAACAGCAGACAGAGAGCGGCTCCTCTCTCTGTGTACCACCAAGCCAAACTTAGGAAGAGCTTTGGACTTCCATTTTTTTTAAACAATTTTCTCCTTTAAAGACAACCACAAACTTAAAGTAGGCATAAACTCCTGTAAAAGCCCACATCAACTCTCCATCTGCAAAAGCAAGCACAGCTCTGCTGCCAAGCTGTGGAGCAACCTGGCCTCGTGGGTTCAGCCACCGGTTGCTCCTGGGCACACCCTGAGCAGCATCCGTGTGCTGACACCTCACCGGTGACAGCAAAGCCCCGCTCTCCCTCTCTCTGTCAAGCATGTCCATCCGTGCACCTCACAGCCCTGTCATGTGCCTCAGAGGCAGGGCTCTCATCTCCCGCTCGCTCGCAGCTCTGACAGATGCCAGGAGGACACTGTGGGGTGCAGGAGAGGTGCTGTGATTCTGCACTGAGGAGAGGAAAACGCCTTCACTCTGCCCTGTCCCTTCCACCTGGCTCTAGCACCCAGGGGACATCCCTCTATGGTCAGGCACCAGACCAGGACCCCTAGCCGAGAGCCCCTTGGAGGCCCCCTGAGCATCCAGGAAAAGCTGCAGCTCCTCACAGCACCTGTAACAATGTCGGTGCCCCGTGGCCTTCCACTCCGCTCCCTACGCAGCCAGGACCCGCTGTCTTTTTCGCACAGGGTGCCTGGTAGTCCTCAAAGAGGTGCCTGGGGTAAGTCGCTCTGCTCAGAGACCAGAGCCCCCACCTTTCTCCTCCTGATGGCCACTGACCTCACCAGCAGGATCTCAGGGAAGCAAGGCCACAGCCATGAGAAACCCTGGGACATTGCTGCTCAGTCACCCACATCCCACTGAGTCAGAAAAACCCGTGCTTGTGGCCCAGATAGCAGCAGCATGCTGGCGGGTTGGCGTTCTCTCTTCAGACTCATGACTTGGGTGTTGCTGAGGAGCTGCTGCCAGTGGTGAACAGGACCAGAGAGGTCTTGCAGGGGCAAGGGAGGGACACCTCCCTTGACACGGAGGGACACCAGTGACTAGATGCCCTTGGGGCCGGCCACGGCCAGGGCTGCACTTACCTCCACCGTTCTTATAGCAGAGGTAGGGGAAGCGCCAGACGTTTCCAAGGCCAATGATCTCCCCAGCCACAGAGAGGACGTACTCCAGCTTGTTGTTCCACTGCCCTCGCTCCAGGGTCTGGTCCTCCTCCTCCTCCTTCTCCTTTTCCATGCCGGGGTGTGCAGGCACCGTTTCACCATTGCTGACGGCGCCGGGGACTCTGTAATCCATCCCACCTTCAGAAGGAGTTTCCTTCATTACGTTCAGCACAAGCCATGCAATGAGGCAGAAACTGGGGCTACAGGAGGCAAGAGAGGGGAGCGGAGGCACGCATGCACGTCCAGC
>NW_010406536.1:57544-67103 GCF_000710305.1 Buceros rhinoceros silvestris | reverse complement strand
CTGCTGGCAGTAAGGTGCTAAAAGCATGCGTGAGCTTTCATTGCTTAGTCTAAAACCAGTCCTTAAAAGCTACTACCACTTTCATTGTTCTCAATCTCAAAACACTGCAGCTTCTAGAAGCCCATCCTCTGAGCACAGCGTTACACGGAAAACCCAGCAGCTCAGCCAGGCTAGAGCTCCCACCACGGCAGATACAGGGAACAGACTAGGGCTGGAGCAGGGGAGAGCAGGATCAAATACTTGATTAGATCTGAGTGTTTCTCTTCTTCCCTGTTGCTGCTTAGCAAGGTCCGTTTTTACAGACAATGCAACGAAAGCCAGAAAACATCCGTAAGTCTTAGATGTGGAAAGAGGGCAAACTGACATAAGAGGGAAACAAGTAGGGAAACAAGTTTCTGCTTCCAGTGGTGGCAACTGTTGCTGGCCATCTACTAGGCTCTGAGAAAACGTGATTTTTTTCATAATGATTCTGTTCTTCTAATAGCAGGAAAAGACAAAGTGTGCAGATGCCATAGACATCTAGGATCTCTCCTCTCCCAGGGTCTATCCATTCAAACATCTGCCCGTTGCCTGAAGAGGCTCCCCGCAGCACCGCTCTCAGAAAGCTTTAGCACTACAAGAGCTCTCCCATCTCTAAACAGATCTCAGAAGGTCAACACAGAGTAGGTGGGCACTTCTTCTGCTGTCCTACCTTCCCCAAATACCTCAGAGAGGATGTCTCTCCTCCTAAGAAAGCCAAGGTATAGTATAAGTGACCACCGGTGCACAGCTGGTGCCTCAGAGCACAGCAAGGAGACAGCTATGGGCAGCATGGGTGGCACCAGCTCTGCTGCAGCTCTTGAGGAGGCTCAGGGGGTGCTTGAACTTGTTCCTCATGGGCAGAATGCCCTCCTGGCTGCTGAGCCCCACAGGGCAAAGGGTGAGAACTGTGGTTCCCACCAACAGCCAGTGCCAAATCAGGGACTGCCGAGGACCTTGTGCCAAGCTTCCTTTGCACAGTGCCAGCCCTTGAGCCTGATCGTGCCCTGCAGAGGCAGCTCCCCCAGCCCCAGCCTAATGTTACCCCTCGTTCCTGCCTGCAACTCCCTCACCAGGAGAGCAGGAAAAGGCACTGGCAGCAAATGACACTCTCCCCATCCAGGGAGAGAAAAAAAAAAAAAGAGCAATGCAGCCCTTTCAGCCACTCTCCTTCCCCTACCTAGTCCCCTATAAAACACTTCGGGATGTGAAGAGCAAGAAACACTGGCAGGCATTTGACAGCAGCTGCAGGGAAGGACAGGGAGGACCCCTCCACGCTAGAAAATTATTAAACAGGCAGAAACCACACCGTGGCCTTTCATCCACGGCAGAGCTGGGTGGGTGTGGGGCGCAGGGGGGAGCAGGGCAGAAGAAAACAGGGGCAGAGGTGTTACCTTGCAGATGGCGCTGTCAGGGCACAAGCTGACGGGAGATGTGAAGGCAGGACAGAAAGGTGCTGGCTATTCAAAGTGTGGAAAGAAAAAATTCTGCAGTGGTGTAATCCTAGACTTTGCCCAACCCACATTCCTTCCCCCACCCCCCAAGGGCTGGACAAAAACCTACACATGACTGATTTCACGGCCAGTGCAAAGGGGCTCGCTCCCCCGCCTTCAAGAGGGGACAGGTCACGGACCACTTGGCTCCCCCTCTCCATCGTCCCTCTGCCCAACGCTGTCCCTAGAGGCACGGGAGAAAAGGGAGACCCTGCACATAGGTACCTCCACCACCCTGCCCAAGGGAGCTGATGGCCCAAGACCTGCTGGGAAGAGGTAAGAGATGAAATATGAGTTCACGGTGAATTCCCATCACAGAGCCTCTCCTAGGCAGGGAGGACATGGGCACAGGGCAAGGCCAGCCCTGCATCACAGCTTGGCCTGAAATGCCCGGCCTGTGCCATGGCTGGGAGCTGTGGTGGGCAGCAGAGCTCCGAGCTGGAACTGAACTCTGCTGAACACTCTGCTATTCCTTACCAAGCGCCCAAAACAGCGTCATTCAGAAATTCAGCAGGTTACAACCTCTCTTTCCTCACATATGGGAATCTCTGCCATTGGTCTCTCCGAGTAGCAGCTCTGCTCCATCTCAGGACATCTCTCCAGAAGCTGTCATGGGAGCAGGTAATCAAACAGCAGATGAAAAATCACACAGCAGGGAGAAACACAGCCCCAGCTGCACACCCACAACTCTACAAAATTAGCTGTGGCTGCTCAGGAAGGAGATCTTGGGAATACTGCAGGTAGTTAGCTGATGACTCTAGCTCTGTGCTTTGAGGCCATAAAGAAAGCAAACAGAATGGGATATTGTTCGTGGTGGATGTGTAGATGTGTTACAGCTGCAACAGCTGCAACAGTCCAAGGATGTAAGAGAGGCAAGGTTTTAAAATATTTTTATTACATCTGTTGATGAATATCTGGGACAAAACAAACCATGCTTTTTGGTCCTGGTATCAGGCCTGCAAAGCAGCAGCAAAACCTGAGCTGTGTACAGGCGGTTTGAGAAGGTAGTAAAAGAACAACAGGACCAAAGCAGCAAACACTGCAGTGACACCATGTTCATCTACAGTGTACGCACACAGCACCAGAATTCCTATAGGAGAAACAGGGAAAGGGAAGAGGGACAGACAGAGGTAAGGAGCATATTCAACTAAGGAGTGATCAAACACGTGATGAACTCCTCATCTTAGGAAGAGATGACTAGGATAGAAAAAGGGTGACAACAGAGGTCTAAGAAACAAGGAAAAGAGAGAGAAGATTAATATATCATTCACTACATCTCATAGTGCAACAATTGATAGCATCTGATGAAATATTCAGATTTAAAACAAAAGAGAATAGCTTTTCTTCTCACTGTACATAATCAATTAAATGTGGTTCCTGTGGCCATTGCCACAGAAAATCATTTGGAAAATTCACAAGGGGCTGCTCCTCTGCAGTAGTGATTTAACACGACGTTCCAAATAGAACAGTCAGCTCCAGTCCTGAAATCAGTGATCGTTGGAAACCAGGAAAGATGTTCCAGAGGAGGAATTACATGAGACAATGAGAAGCTGAGAACGTCCCTGCTCAGAAACAATCTCACAGTGAACAGTGTAGTTGTCAAATAGGTTGGGTAAGGATATAAGGATTAAAAAACAACAGCAATGACAAATAATACCTTGCCTTGCGCAGCAGATTGGTGTAAAGAGAAAGGGGATTGAGTAAGGAAACATTTCTAGAGATTCTCAAAAATACTGTGTGCATTCTGCATTGCTGCTCAAACATCCGTGGACAACCGTGATCACTACAGCGCACCGATGGCGATAATCTTACCAACAAGACGACAAGCTAATTGGTAGGAACTAATAGACTATGATAGCAAACTGTGTAATCAATAACAAACTATTTGACTTCCGCCCAGCAAGATAAGACTGTGCTGAACTCTACAATAAGTTGAAAATTAAAACAAATGTTCAGTGTAAACATAAGCAGCAAGGGGAAATATTAAATCCGCAAGTGCAAAAGCCAGCTGGAAAACCCTGAGAGAAGCATATTTAAAGTAAAACATCACTTTACACAACTTCTGGGGTGAAACAAGAAAAAGTCCATATGGTTTTGGGAGATGTTACTCGAGAGATTTAAAAAATAATTTTAAATCGATCTTTTTACTGACTATAGTAAGAGAAGAGAATAAACAAATATCACAAAGGAACAGGTAAGACCACAGAAAAAGACGTTTTCAATACAAATTTTTGAAATTGCAGACGGCAAACAAACTGAGAGGGACTTTAATAGGCTCATCACAGGCAATGAAAATCTAAAGGGGAAAATGCAAAGGATGGAATCTCAATGTCTAAGATCTTGAGTCTGTAACCATATCTAAGTCAAGTAAAAGGACAGAGATGATCGGAAACAAAACCTTAGGAAACAGATTTGCAAGAAAAATAAGAGATGGAAAAATGTTTAAAAAAAAAGGAACAAGCCTAGATAACATACATGCTGGAGTAACAGGAAAATAATCTCATCCTGACATCTACTGCGATAATGTCATTTAAAACTATTTGGATAGATACACATACATGTATTTTATTTATATGAATAAGGAGAACAGCTGGGAAGCACTTTTACAGCAGTGTGTACCACCCTCAGTTGTGCAAGCTAAATGTCACTGGGTGGCTGCAAAGCATCTTCCTCCCAACGCTGCAAGTGCTGGCAAATAGCAGCACTGATGCTGGCACCCATCCCATGTGCACCGCTCTCATGCCACCCCCCAGGATGGCACAGGGGGGTTCTTGTGCAGGGGACCTCCCCTGAGAGCATACGAAATGGGATCCTGCCTGTTTAGTAACCCCCCAGAGCACAGGGCTGGAGACAGCCCTATGCTAGGTGGCCAGGCCGTGACCCGCCACTTATTGGGACAGCCCATGATGCAGCAATGCCTCCCCGAGAGGGTCAGGAAGCAGCTTCCAGGTCCAGGCAGGCTGCCAAGCTGACTTTGCTGGCAAAGAGCAGCACAGTGCTGGTGCACGGGGCACAAGTGGTACATGGGCACGAGTAGCGCACAGCTGGCTTAGCCACTTCCTATTTTGGAGAAGAGCGAGAGTGCTGGACCAGCAGGGTCTCTGTCAGTGTACCTCACACCCCAGCCAGGACAAGGTCTGGATAATCCTGATCCCAAAGGCTATCTATTCCTCTCCTGATATCTATGTTGCGTTTTGCTCGTCTTTCTCTTTACCTTACAACATTTGGCAAGATTTCTGTCTTCAGCTTTGTCCCATTCTTCCACCAGTAGCTGAGGTTGTTCTCCTAAGAAAGTGCTTGCAGCCCAGACAAAGGAAGCCTGGAATGAGCTTCCTCTGGAGGTAACAAAGTACCTTAACAATTCCTGGGTCAGGTATGCACAATAACCGGTCCCAGCCCAGCACATACTGCACACAGGAGCGCTGGCCCTGTGTGCTCTAGTAGGAACCACAGGACTTACTCCCCAGTCTGGTCTTGCTTCATGTCTACATTCAGCTGTGCAGGGAATGACTGTTACTTAGATTTCTCTATTTCAAAGCACCCAGCCACCTCTGGCCACCTGGAGAGGCAGTTCAAACCTAAAAAGGGGAGAGATTCAAAGGCATCCACTTAGAGGAACAATGAGTGTTAAAAAAGAGAGGGAAATGGTTTCTGAGAGAAACGCACAATCTCCTACTGCTCTGCAAACAGCAGTGACTTTTAGATGAATTTATGCTCCTAAGCCACAAAAGCGCTTTTAGGAGAGTGGCCAGGACACAACTGCTGCTGCCTCAGCAATCCCAGCGTGAAGAAGCTGCATCTGACCTTTGCTGAGCACTGAGAGCAGCTACACTCTCCACTTCCACCTCCCCCTCCGCTCCTCTGTCACATGTGACGAACTGCCTCCATGCGTCTCGGGGCCATGTAATCTTGCAAGCCACCTCCCAGGTTCCAGGAACAATTTGCTGTTATATTATCTGGGAACCAGGGGCCAGAGCAAATATGATGCATTTCCTTTATCTGATAACCACCCTGCTACTGGCCTTTTCAGCCTCAAAATTTTATTCAGCTTAAGTAACCATGGTTGTACCAAGTAAAATTTTTGTAAATATGCACAGAAAGGTAATAAACAGAGTCTGATACTAGCACATTACAGAAACCTGAATACTGCTTAGTGGAGAGAGAAGCGAAAGGAAGCACAAAGGACTGACTCCTGCTTGAGCTGCTAAGCTCCCTTCCAGAAAGGGACATGCATTTTGAAATTATAATGGCAGGAGCCAAAGGCCAGTGCAAGAACCTGCAGTTCCCCCAGTGACAGAAGATTCTGCTGCAGCAGGTTTGGACAGCCCCATTCAGTCACAGCCTCCCTAGTGAACACCCACGTCCAAATAACAACCCAAATGACCAGAATCCCAAAGGCAAGGAAAACTCTGTGCCCTTTGGACACTTGCAGAGCAGCAGAGGCCTCACTTTTGTGCCCAGGTTCTTTGTGGGACAAGATATGACTATCTATGGACACTGTGCTCTGCATGCAAGAGATAAGTGGATGACGCTCCTGCACTAGCCGGAGCTCAGGGACCAGCCTGAATGCAGGATGGCATATTCACAGCAAGTACAGCTCTGGAGAACCCTCACCTGCAGATATGACTGCCATACTCCCAGCTCTCCGGCACACAGAAGCTGAGGGTGATGCTTGCACTGCGCTCAGCGCATAGCCTGACAGCATGCTCAGAAGTCCCTCTCTGTGCACCTCTGATCAAAGGTCAAAAGTGGTAGAGCATAGGGGGAGATAAGTTGAGACCAAAAGGACTGTGCCCTCAGACCGGTTTTGGCCATAATATGAATTCCCAGCCACGTAAGCGAGGGGCGGCAGCAGAGCTGCCGATTCCCACTGCCACTGTCTCAGCTATGTCCAGCACTGGTTGATTCCCCTCCAGAACACGATGGAAACAGCAGCGATATTCGGGTGTGCACTTGCCCGTGTGGAACACCAAATCCAAGAACAAGGCAAGAACACACAGGCATTTGTGTTGCCTGAGGTGCAGCAGGAGTGCCCAGGCAGCAGACCTGCAGCGCTTGACATCTTACCTCTGCTTTGACTTCTGCTTAGTAGCTTGTCTCTGTTAAACGCTCTGGCCCTTTGCACAGATGAGTAAGGAACAAGGTTGTTTGTACTCAGAATTCAGAAGTGTCTCCATTTCATTTGTGGACAGAAACAAAAGCACTGCAACATTATGCAGTTATAAGCACATATACATAGATCCCTATATATATGCTTATCATATAATACGTAATATAAACAAGAGTTGAGTAGTAAACTAAGACTCCCAAGTCTGGAGTCTTCAATCAATCCAGCATCTCCTTCTGCTTTCCCCCCCAACTCCATCAGGTGCCACCAGTTGCTCACGGCTCTTCCCTATCTCCTGCCTCCAACTGGGCAGCATGAATAATAAACCCTTGAAGAGTAACTGCGGGAACAGAGCCTGAGCACATTCCAGGGAGAGGGCAGGAATCACCACCCTTCTGAAGAGCAGTCATCTACATTCTGATGTGAAAACTGATACTTTGCATCACGATGATAAAACTCACCGGTTTGTTCTTGCAGCCAACGAGCTAATTAGAGGACATTCTCATATCAGGAACCATATGCCAAAGGAAATGGTAATTTCAGGCTAGTAACGATAGCGGTATTACTTAAGCACCCCAGAAGTGAGAAGTACGAGATCAGCAGATTGATTAGGAACTTGTTAGATTGGAGAGTGGAGAAGGAGCTGTATATTTGGACCACTGGGATGATGGTCTTTCCTTATGCTCTGCACATCCTGCTCCTCCGAAGTGAAGATATAAACCTGAAACAGGCTGCCTGCAGGAAGAATGAAATCAAGGCCATTGATAGGGCTGGGATTTTAGACGTCCCTGCGCCCTGTCTGCCTGCAAGGGCAATGTTCTGGCAGGGAAAGGGAAAAGCTTTTCTCAGAGGTGAGACAGGGTTGCACCTGCTTAACTGATTCTTCCACAGAAAGCCTCTAATCCGATTTTAAACAGGCAAAGCTTAGGAAGTGTTCTCAAAGCATCTGTTCATCCTTATTTACATACTGTAGAAAAATTAAAAGGACATTTTTTAATTCAAGCAACCTACTGGGCTGGTAACTACTCAGGATACGAGGTTTCTGTTCTGGGAGAAAGTCCAATAGATAGTCATTGGTGAACAGAGTGAAAGTTTCAAAAAGTTTCTCAGAAATAAGTTTTCTAAGAGATGACAAAGTGAAAAACTTTGGCATTTCAAAAAAGGTCAATAAGAAATAAAACATGGGTTCAGTTTTTCCAGCTTCCAAAAACCAAAAATACAGCAGATTATTAGAAAGCCTCTGCGCTGCCAGGAGCTGTTACCTTTTCAAAACACCCCAGGTAGCCCTCATCTCGATGCAGGGAGTGCTATGGCTGAGCTTCTGGGCTCACACGGTGCCCCTGGATGCTGTGCTCAGCGAAGCACCACCTGGGAGTCCAGGGCCCACCTCTGAAATGCCACCTGGTCATGAGCACCCCTGTAAAGCTCTGCAGAGAGCCAGCTCCCAGCTGCTGCTCAGCAGCAGCAGCAGTTTGAGTGTCTCTTGTTTTGCTTCTGCAGCCACCAGCAGCCTGAAGCAGGGCAGGAAGAAGCGGAGGGATCTGTGCTGCCTGTATTCTGTAAGCTTCCCCTTGGCTGCCCTGCTGAGGTCCCTGTCAGGTAGAGTAGGTAGACACTCAGAGTGCAGACAGATTAAAAAGGAGCTCACATACCTGTCATGTGCTCCTGACCACTCATCTACTGAATTGGTTCAGTGTGCGGTGAGGATGCGAGACATGAGAAAGACTTGGAGCCTTTAGACATCGTCCGAGACAGGTGGGATTCTGCCTGAAGCAAGCTTTCACCAAGGCTGATCTCCTGTCTACAAGTCATTCCTGTTCTGGTGATCCGAACATATCATGGCACAGACCCTCTTTCAGGCTTCAACATTTTTACCTCAAAAATTAAGGTAAAAAGCAATTTATGAGTTTTGATAACTTAGGGCAATCTTATTTTTCTATTGATGAGTGCCAGAGATGAAAAAGCTAAGCCTCAAATTAGACCCAGCTGATGTTTGACGAAAGCTAACCCTTCCGGTCGAGAGAAGGAATGGCGGTGGAGCAGGGACTTCGTGCCCAGGCACTAGGCACAGAGATACTAGCAAAGCCACATGCTACATGGAGCTTCCTGGCACTGCTCGAGAGCAGCCTTCTCCAGAGGGAAGGAAAGGGGTGCTGCTGATCATGTGCTTCGCTTTTTGATACTTGAACACCAAGCCACGTTACCCTCTTCCCACGATGAATTCAAACACTCATGCCCATCTGAAATAAAACATACTGGGGCTGACCTAACCAAGAGGTCAGAGGGAGAAATGTGGTACCTCCACAGTGAGCACTGATTGCTTGCTCACCTTCCTTCAGCCAGACAGGCTCAGAGCAGCACTAGTCTCTCTGATACAAGGCACTTCGCTCCTGGCCACCGCAAGCTAAGGCAGAGGGTCAGGCACTGCTTGCCAATCATCTGACAAGTGCTGGAGATATGTTTTCATTAAGCTGGTCACAGCCCAGATGTGAAGTTTTCATGGCAATCAGAGAAAAAAATGCAAGCATTTGTGATGATGTGTCCAGATCGGAGAAATAATAAAAAATATGGAGCCAATTAAACCTTTAATCTTGGTATTTGTTCTTAACTGGGATCTAGGGGGAAAGTGAGGCTGGTCTTTGATGTTCTTCTCTACCCTGCAAGTTTTCTACAGCAATGTTTGAACTGCAATGCAGTACCAGCATACACCCTACTGCTAGAACAGAAGTTGTGGTTTTACACCAGAGCAAACCAGAAAACAGCCCTTTTTTATTGCAGTCCAAATCTGTTCCTAACAACTCTAATGGACAGGGACACAGCACTCTGCTCACTGAGGAGGAGAGCCAGACTACAGGAGGGAGCAACTTACCGGAGAGATAAAACCAAGCTTGGCTTTGTCAGCACAGCCGCAGCGAGGAACGCAAATGATGCTCCACGCAGC
>NW_010406536.1:57024-57434 GCF_000710305.1 Buceros rhinoceros silvestris | reverse complement strand
TGATGCCCCACGCCCCCTGTTGCCTGCCACAGCAGAGGCAATCGCTCACAGCCACTGCCAGAAGTACTCTGAAGACACACGTGCCCCTGTGCAGTTCCCAAGCTCAGCTCAGGGCTGCCTGAGCTGCAGAGCCTCTCTGCTTCCAGCAGCCAGCTGGTGAAGAAGCTGGAGGATCACCCAGGGCTGACAGGACAGCAGCAAGGTGCTAACCTGCACGGAGGATGCTCTGGCTTGGAGGTGGAGAATGGCAGCTCTGTGCTTCCCCACGGTGGGGTAAGGAAATACTGAGCTTCAAGGTAGGAAAAGCTCCAAGAGACAGTTTGCAGGCTCACAGCTTCTCTGGAAGTAGACAGTCAGCCTTAGAAAGGTGGGAGGTGAGACCTCCCCTGCTGAGTAGGGCAAGCAGCTGG
>NW_010406536.1:45125-56907 GCF_000710305.1 Buceros rhinoceros silvestris | reverse complement strand
GGGAGGAGCAAAGAGTGCCTGCAAAGGGTATTTATCCACATTCCCTTCAGTTTCACTTCCCTTGGAGCAGGGACTTCCCAAAAGGTAATGGAAAGGCCTGAGGAAAAAGCACATGGGGCAATTAAGCACTTGTGTTTGAGATCACCAGAGCTGTTTCTCTACAGGGACTTGGAACAGCTCTTCTTAGGATGAAGTAAAGCAAGTTTTTTTGCAGTAGTATCAGGTGGTGCTTGTGCAGCAGCACTCTGCATGCTCTGTAAACAGGAGTTACAACAAGAAAAGTGTCCACCTTCTGCTCCAAACAGGAATCTGACCCATCAGCTTCTTAGAACTGCCTTACTCAGCAAGAAAACAGCCCAACCTTAAAGTTGTGCATAGCTTTCCTGTGGCTCTTACTCTCTTCCAATGTGTGAACAGTTTTGTCTAATCTCTAGTCTTCTAACACACTTAAACCCTGAGGTGCGACCATTCCAAGCGTATTCCTGCCAGAAGCCGAGGGAAATCAGCTTTCCAGCCTTCAACTCCCTGAGCACACATGCGCATTCAGGATCAGGGCAGGATCCTTTCAGAGCACCGTACTGCATCTTTACTCTCCAGTATGTAACTTGTCGTCCATTCCCTTCTAACAAATGCAGCTTGAAAAACACTAGAGATGCAGAAGGCCTTTAAAGCATCATGGGAAGCATTCTCCTAACCCCCTTAATTCTGAAACCCACTTTATTCTGCACCTACTTTCCCTCCAGACACAGCAAGTGACAGTCCAAGGCTTAGGGCATCAGTGCCAAACTACTTCAGCTTCTTTGCTCCTCCGCGATCAGCAGGCACTCCAGACGCAATTTAATTACTGGGAAGTCTGTCAGCCCCTCAGGGCAAAGACTCTGGTTTCTTTCCCTCTGGTGAGCTACTCCACCGGTCTCCTTCCATGTAGCAGTAACTGTGAAAAGGAGTAGCCAGGACCCATGACCTAACCAGAACGGGCCATGGTGTGAGGTAACACCCAGCTGTCTTCGAATCTTACCAGTTCAGGTACAAACCCGCACAGCTGGTTTACAGCTGCACCACTAGATCACCACCTTCTAGCAACGGGTGAAGAACCAAAGTACTGTGCACTCACCTAGGGTTCACCAGCATTAGGAAGGGTTGCTACCAGATGATATCACTTCCTTACCAGTTGATTACCACTTCTTTACTTCTAGCACTGGTTGTTTGGCAGCAGTTGTCTCTCCCAAGAATTTGCTTCTAGGCAAAGCTAAGGCATCCATCTCCTGCCTCCCCTCCAAAGAGACTATCAGGAAAGCTGGCAAGGAAATAATGGGATGCAATGCTATTGATACACTGATTATGTCGAGATGTTAAATCTTTACAGTACCATGCTCTGATAACGCCACTGCAGGGACACAGACGAGACCTGGCTAACTCAATTTCCAGCTGTATAAAGGGAAAAGTTAAACCATCAGCCGGCTGAACTAGGCAGGATGTGCTACTCAGCTCACATCCCACTACAATCTGGGCTATTTCTCAAATTCGTAACTTGGATTTGTGAGGACTCCACTGGTATTAGCATAGAACAGCAACTGCAAACACCGCATTTCTCTGGGTGAACATGCAGCATGCCCATTGCCTGTCGGGTGACCTGAGTTGCTGGAAGACTGAGTACGGACTGCATCAACCCAGACTGGAAACAGATGCAGCAGTTCGATCTGCTGGCACATCACCCACCCATTAAAAGCACACGCCAGGCTGGCTAGTGACATCAACTGCCTCGGGACCTTTGTGTTCAGAGATGGCAGCTCTCCCCAGATATTAATACCCACAGCAGTTCCCTCTGGCACTTGGCTTTAAACAACTTTTTTTTTTTTTTTTTTTTTTTTTTTTTTTTTTTTTTGAGGGGGGTGGTAGTGGTGATACACAGATAGCTAAAAATCAGCCTCTGAAAAGCCTCCAGTTGAAACACAATGCCCCATCTAGGGATTAAAACTATTCACTGCAGCAGGGCTTTTATTTCAATGGCATTCAGAGCATGTCTCCTTGCAAATATTTGTTTTTCAATAAATTCTCACCACTTTCATTGTCTTTACCTTGCAACTTAACATTCATTTGTACTGAGCCCATCTCATTACATAAGGCTCAATGCTCTCAATATCTTGCTGCGTCGTTTCCTGCTGTGCTACGCATTTATCACTCTCCCACTATCAGCATGGCTAGAATTTTGATAAGGGCTGGATTTATTGCATCTCCCCACTGCCTCAGTGCTCCAAGCAGAGTCCCTGTTTGGCTCAGGCAGGCTGGCCAAACACATTCTCAGTGACTGCAGCTGGAGAGGATTTGAAGGAGTTCCCTCCTTTTCATTTTCATCTAATTGGAGGAAGCCTCAAATCTTGCTTTTATCAGACCACAGTTCTCAACTTGGGTATCGACAGTAATTTCAGGAATGATTTTAAGAAACATTTCCCACCCTTTTAAAATCATTTCCAAGCTACAAAATGGCTGCTAATGTACAGCAGTTCTTTCAGTCAGTCATTATTTTAAAGATATGGAGAACATGTACCTAGAATGACAGCAAGGCATGTCTGAGAGGCAGCTGATGAACATCAGAATACTTTTCTCTTTACTTTGCTATAACCCTGGGTTGCGCTTATTCTAATAACCATTAGTGGACCACCACAAATATTGAGAGCTGCCCAGCGACAGCCTAATGGAATGAACACGGTTGTAAACTGTTTCATTTCTCCCAGATCAGATGTCCCTGTTCACGTTCCCTCATACTACGTCTTTCCTTCCAGTATGAAGAACTGTATAGATAAGGACCATGCATCAGTAACACTGACTTCAAAAAGCCTGGACTTGTATCTACGTGTAAGGGACTGACATAACTGCTCACTAGCCCACATGGAGTTTAGGTACGAGCAGCACTGGAAGCTAGGTTTGGCCATTTACTTCTTCATGCATCTTATGAACATCAAACCTAGTAGTTTTCCGTTCTGTTGTTCTTTGAATCTTACACGCCACAATGATGAACAAAGCCTAGGAGAACATCTGCACGGTAGATAATTTTCTTGATGGATTTTGATGCTCTCTTCTGCTCATTCAGCAAAGAGGAGAAAACAAGGAGAATGTGGTGAACTGCAGGGCAGCTAGCCTTACCCAGGTCCCTGGAAGATTACAGAAGAAATCCTCCTCAAAGTCACAGCCACATCCATGAGGGAGGAGGTGACTGGTAATAGTCACCACTATAATCTTAGACCAGTCTGGCTGCCTTCTGTCGACAAGGAGAGGAATGGATATTAACCCTGACTTACAGCAAAAACACACTTGCAGAGCGGATGGACAACCTACAAAGGTGATGAAAAATGGGGTGGACTGCTGTGCTCAAGACTTCAGCAGTCAACAATTTGAAATTTAGGAGGTGGCCAGTTGCAAGTGGACTACCTCAGGGGCTGGTACTGGAGACTGCTGTTTTATGTCTTACCCACCCGGGTGGTGGGATAGAGCACACTCAAGTTTGCAGATAACACAAAATGGAATGTTGGTGGAGGATAGGAGTGGGACAACCCAAAACACGGGAGGAGAGGACTCCTGTTTGGTTGGATATTGACTGGCTGGAGGGATGTGCTAAAGGAAAGTTTACAGTCCTGCACCTGAGAAATAATAAACCAAGGGACCTAATAGTGGACACAATGAATGGGAGTCAGTAGTGTGTCCCTTTGCAGCCGAAAGGGCCAACTCTGTAACAGGCTGCATAGTAAAGGCATGGCCAGCAGGTCAAAGGAATATTTTTCTGCTATATGCAACACTTGTAAGCCGCATGTGGAGTAACACACCCAGTTTTAGACTCCTCAGTATAAAACCAGATACTGCCAGAGCTGAAACAGCTGAGGACAACCAAGACTGTTAGAAGGCTGCAGCTCATGACACGGCTCAAGGGAGGCTGAGCTGTGTTTGTTTAGCTAGGAAATCAAGGCAGCGGAACCTGCTGTCAACTACCTAATGGATGGTTACAGAAAACGTGGAGCCAGACTCTTCAACAGGCAAGCTACAGCAAGTGAATCTGACTGTACATTAGACAAAAGTTTGCCTTAAAGATGCTACAAAACTGGATCAGAAAGCCAGCTTGTTCAATGTCCACCCCTGGAAATACTGAAAATTTAAGCCCTGAAAAACCTGACCGACTTGCAAAGTCGGCCCAGTTAACTCCAGATGAACTCCAGAAGTATCCCCAACCTTAATCACTCTACGATTCTAAAAAGTGAAAAGATGAACAGAAGATTCACAGTGTGGCTAACAAAACACACAGACATCCATTTGTTAGCTTATGCCGTGTGACTGTATTCAAATCCTTTAGGATACTTTCCATAATATCAATTTTACCTGAAGTCCTCATTATCAATACTCCAGGCTGCACAAGCGTTCAGCTACAGATAATCTGTCAAAAGTATAAATCCTAAAAGTGATGTTACTGAAGTTCAGGAGTGATGTTTATCTCTATGCAAGCCAAGCTGCCCAATCCAGGCCTATTCCAGGCCCTGGAACAGGCTGCCCAGGGAAGTGGTGGAGTCCCCATCTCTGGAAGTGTTTAAAAGACATTAGATGTGGTACTGAGGGACACAACTTAGGGACCCTGCCAGTGCAGGCTGAACACTGAGTTGGACTCGATCTTACAGGTCTCTTCCAACCAAAATGGTTCTGTGATTAAAAAAAAAAAAAAAAAAAAAAAAAAGCATGAGATTGCATGGTTTGGATAAAATATACGACTCAAGTCCTGGCCATTTTTACTTCCTCACAACGGCTCAGGTCTTTTCTTTCACTTTTAGTGTCAGACACCTGAAGAGAAACCACATGAACAGCAGTCACTATCCTTCACAGAATACAGCGTTAAGACATGTACCTTTTTAGATACATGAGCTAACATTTTGTGTACACTGAGATTTTTTTCTACAAAGCATGAGACATTTTTTCCTACAGCTGTAATAGGCCTGTGAAAAAATTATTTCCTTAGCTTAACTTTGGCTTGCCTTTTTTTTTTTTCCTCTGTATGTTTTTACAAAAATACAAACCCCTAAGATCTGGAGACAATACCACAGCTGTAGCTTTAGGTTTTTCAACCACTAACTACATATCTATAGATTTTTCCAAAAGTTAACATTTATTCATAAGGTCATACTATCAGCAATCCTTTGAGAGGAATTATACTCTTAAAGAAGCTTAAACAATAAGATGTAAAGCTAATAATGGTCTTCGGTTTATAAACACCTTACCCAAAAGCAGATGAGACATCCATAACTCAAGAAAGTGTGGCAACCTCTTTTCGACAGTGTAATAAAGAGCCTCTCTGTGTTGTAATTTGAAAAAATTACTAAAAATGCGACCTTTTGCACATTTCTTCCTGTTGTGTACTCTTCTATGCTTGGTAGAAGCAGAATGACTGACCATTGCATCATATAGCTGTTTGTTTCCTTCTTGTTGCAGCTAGTGCTACCGTTGACATTCTCCACCACACCTTCTACTCAGAGAAACAGGAACATTCAACGCAGATTTACTAAAAGATCTCTTTTCCAGTTGATGGTAATTACATATAAAAATGACTTTATCGCGACAGAAAATGTAGGAATGGTTAAGAGGATACGTCAGAGGCTAACAGGATATGCAAACCATATGCTAATCTGTTGTGTCACGGATTCTAGGAGTCAGGAAGGAACACAGACACTGGGATTCCTTAAGAAATCTTGTACTAGTCTACTTCTGGAACGATTAAAACACCTGTGATAGATAAGTCTATCCACTCCATATAGGAAAACATTTATGTAGTACCATCAGTTAAAGCTTGAAGGAAAGTAACATCCGTTTAAACCAGTTTACCAAAACTAAGCATACACTGAGAAGAAAAAAATGTAACTGGAGGCAAAAAGAGGGTATGTCTAGCTATAGCATAGACTCCTTCATAAATAAGTAAACAAGTAATACTCTTAGAGTTTGCTAGGGTGCCTGTTCAGCCGCGTGCCTATCCACAGCTTCCTTTTACTTCTAATATCATAATAGTCTTTGAGGAGCAGGAATTCAAAGTCTGTGCCCAATTTGCATGCAAAGCTCCCAAGACCCTTTATCTTCTGCCCTCCATCTTAGTTCTTTTTCTTTTGCACATCTTCCTCTTCCCAGGTAGCAGGCACAAATAAAACAAACAGATAAAGTTCGTCTACCTGAGCTGAATGGTTTTTTTGATGGATAATTCTGCCAGATAAATAAACTTTCCAATATTAGAGAACAAGAGAAGGGACACAGAACAGTCAAGACAGAACACTTTTGTTTTTGTCAATATTTCTTTAAATCCCAGTCCAGCTCCTAGTAAGACTGGACACTACTTACAACACTCCTAGAACTGCAGAAGAATGGAAACACAATAGGGAGCGAGTGGAGAGGGGGACAAGACAGCCCAGCGGCTGGCTTCAGACATTCACATACACAAAGCCAGCATCCACTGGAGTCGTTAAGGCCCAGATGCCCCACTAATAGGAACAAACCCAAACACAAAGGTAGCACATGAAATGTATTTACCTATTTAAACACAGGCAGCTGGTCAAGCTAGAATGGGGAAGGTAACTGCTAATTCCTTGTACTACAAGGAAGGAATGGAGTAAAAAAACCCAAGCCCACGGGCAGGTTTTTGCTTTGTGAACCTCTGTCTGTGCTGCTGGTTAACAGTGGTAAGTATAAAAAAATCAAAGAAAAATAATCTATTTATAGAACAAGTCAGTAGTCTGAGACATTTAGAAAAAAGTAAAAACAAGTCCTTCTTTAAAAATGGATTTACTAAAACAACTGTCACCCAGGATGACCCCAAGCCCTCTGGTCCTCTGGCAAAGCCAGGGGCAACTTCGAACAAGAACTGTTGCTGATTGTATATGGGTACACATCCAGCAAAGCCAGCAGGGAGGGGGACTTGCCCTGTGAACAGTATCTGCAGACTGCTTGCTGGTATCGCGTGAGGCCATGCCCGTAGCCTGGTGATACTGAAAATAGTTGTGAGTGAAACTTTTCACAGAAGCACATGTCAGTGTAACCTCTGAGGTAAGTGGGCTGTCTTCTTTCCTTCCCACCCCTGGGTACAGATCACCGAAGCTGGTGCCCTGGGTGCTGTACCTCCTTGCCAGCTTCATCCTGCATGAGACAACTCTAATGTGCAGGAGTGCAGAACTCTAAGCAAAGCCTAGAACAGGAGAGAGCACCCCTGTGGAAAGGGAAGCACTCTGCTCTTTCCAAGCTCTGGTCAATGTGTTCTGGCCCTCCTGAGGACAGGAAGATCAGCTGTTCTTCACTAAGGAAAAAAATTTGCCTAGTGGAGTAGAGTTGGGCTTCTTTTTTGGTAAACAGAACCTTTGCTGATTTCTGAGATTGTGAGCTCCTCTGCCCTTTAGCTACAAGAGAGAAATGAAAATAAATTCATCCACTTGCTCCCATCCTTACAGCATAGTGTTAGCTGCCTGGATATGGAGGCAACTTAACTCTCCCAACACACTGCCCTACTCACTAGGTTGGCATGGGGAGGCAAAAGGTAACTTCCAAAGTCACCTCCTTCAGGTAACCTGGTAGGCCTAAAAGCTCCAGCCTACACCCACCAATTCCAGGCTAGCTCCTCTGCCAACACATACTTTTAACACCCTGAAGTGTCTAATCTAACAGCCTTGAGTTTGCTCAGTCTCTTAGAGCAGCAGCCACACTCAAGATGGAAATACTCAAGTCAAAAAACACTGGCTGGAGCTCCTAATCAGGCGGTGTCTGCATAGATGAGTCGGTACCAGTGTGCCTTGACGTCCCCATTGTATGAAGGAAACCAGCTCTAAGGAAGGGACCAACTCTGCTGCAGGTCTGTACATCCTTGGAAGTGAAGCTCAGAGGCTACATTAGCTTCAAACCCTCTCTTTCTGTAGGATTTCAGTGGTCCATTTCCCAACAAGTTCCAGGCATCGAGTAGCTGCTAACTTGTCTCCTTAAGATCTTCCATTGGTAATTTGTAGCTCAATATGAAAGGAGGAGGTGGTGCATGAGCAGGGCTACTTGGTCCCTGCACTGGCTTCTTTGCACAGTTTATACAAATGTAATCTTCATTCTCAGCCATTTCAGGAGAGACGCCAACACAAACTTGATGAAACCATTCATCGCAGCCACCATCACACTGCACCCAGTCCACCTGCAAGAGATCAGATCAGCAAAGCATAGCACGTTACAAGAAAAGACAAATGGGCATAGCTTCTACGAAGAAAATACCTTCTTTTAAACTCCCCTGACATATCTAGAACATCAAAGCTTCTAGGCACAAACGAATGCCCCATAGAGCTTGTTTTAACAAGCTACTTCAGTTTAATAAAAAAACCCCTGAACACTCCAACAAACCTTGCTCCATTTGCATATTTACACAATACAAACACGCATTACTGCTATTGAGGAAGATGATACTCAGCTCTCCTCAATGAACGACAGGTACGCACACTTAAAACAGCAGCGTGCTCAGAGACACTTTTTTCTGCACGGATGAGAGTCAAGTCTACAAATACACATCCTCAATTATACCCCCTTACACTGCATTATCAAATAGTACCTTTTGCAGCTTAAAAGGTTACAGAAAGCAAAAGGAGTTGATTACTGCTTTAGGCTAAAAACCACAAAAGCCATGTGAATCTGCAGCTTTAATACTTTTCTACCAGCTAGATATTTGGTATACAGCTGAATGCCAAAAAAAAAAATGCACCCAAACTGTTAACTCCGAAGTGTCAGAACTTTTATGCTAAAATACTTCAAACTTTGAGCTGAACATGCTATAGCATAATTAGGAAAGGGCTTAAAAAATAAATTAAAACTTGGGAAGGAAAAAAGATGAATTATTGGATTTCCGTAGTTCCTTAAGTGAACGTACATGTTAATTTGAATCAAAGGGCTGAAGGTGAGATCCGTAGGATAAGGAACACAGATTCTTAATTTTAAATGGCATCCACCGGTACAGCTATAAAAATTGTTGCAGATGTAATTCTGCCTTTACCTTACAGGGAAATGTGGAAATGAAAATATTAGAAAAACAACAGTAAGGGCAACCTATCTCAAATGAAGAAACATCAGCTCAAGATTTTATGTTAGTTCGAAAGAAAACTAGCCCTGAGCAAATTTTCTGAAGTAATGGACACTAATAGCTACAGCTTCAGTCATTACATTCCTGTATCTGCTATTTTTGACTTGTATGGCATTCACCTGAGCACAGAAATACGCTCAACCTTATGACAAAACAGTCATTCCATTACAAGCTTTGGTTATACAATCAGGAACTTTACTCAGTTTCATTTATGGAAGTTTGACAAATTTAGTACAACCCTCTTTACAATATGAACTTGAAGGTGATTCTCCTCCCTCTTGCACCCTCAATTTGTTAAAATGTAGTGTTATAAGCTACTTATGATCTGTGAGAATGGTGGTACAAAGACTGTATCCTCTTTTGAGTGATTAATTTCTAACCTTGGTCTAAGTTTAAGACTTCAAAACTGGTCTTTTAACCTTTTGGGGTTTTTTAAATGTTCAAAGGAACACCTGAATTCCATGGTTTAATACTGCAAAACAAGAAATAAGTTCTTGCTATTTCTAGTTGTTCCTACAGTCTCTCTCGTGCAAGCCAGTGCAGCATAGCGTCATTCCCACAGCTATTATTGGGAACATTTTTCTTTATGGAAAAAAAAAATCCAAAAGAAAAAGATTTTTTAAAATCATTATTAGTCCATGTTAAAAGCTGACAATCAGGACAGGCAGTACCACAGAGAGAGGCAGATCATGTTTCTTTTGTAATAGCCCAATCAGGTCTAAAAATCATTAATTATCTCCAACAAGAAAAGTGAAGCATTGCAGTCTGTAGATTGCTTAGCCTGCAGCATTACTGTTCACAGACTGTATGCAAGAAATACAGAAAATCTGCTTCATTTAGGAACATCTCACATCCCACTTCTGCTCAGATACACACTGAAGTCAGAAACATTTCCAGTTGAGTCAAAGAATTAATCCTCTGAATCAGCCAGTGCACATTGCACATAGCCAGCAAAAAATAACACCGCTTGAAGACGTTAAACTTCCCAGCCAAGAGAGAGTACCTACTCCCGGACACTAATCTTCCATCACCACCTCCTGTTTTGAAGTACAGAAGAGAACAAAGAAATTCTATAATTTCATCTACTACATCAGTGTACCTACCCAAGCACTACTCAATCCTCTCTCACTTCTAATCACACCACTCATACTTGTAGCTCGTGCTGTTTAACCTAATCATTAAATTGCACTGGGAGGTTTGACTTTGCATGGAATTGCCTATGGCAGAGCGAAGCAAAAACTCACTTTGTCCTTGCAGGGCCTCTGGCAGTTCTGGGCAGCGCATACAGCATTCTCATCATCCGAATCTTCTGCTCCTGACCAGTCGTACTTAGAAGGAATATCTAGAACCTTCTTCTCTCTTTTTTTCTCTGTGCTCTCCTTTGCTAGTTCCACCTTTGCAACAACTGCCTTCTCTCGCTTTTTCTTCCGTTCTTCTTCCTTAGCCAGTTTTTTTGCCAGCTTGTTCAGCTCCTTTGTCTTATCAATGCTGAGTTTTAGCTTCTTCTTCTTGGGTTTTTCCAGTTTTTTCAGCTCTTTAGATTTTTGCTTCATATCTCCAAAGAACTGCTCTGCTCTCTCCAGCTTTCGTTTCCGCTTCCTCTCAGAAGAGTCTCTCCCTCTCATTTTCAGTGGTTTCTCATCCATGCTGTCATCCTTCATAGAAAGGGTGAAAAGAGATGTTTTTTTCAAATTGCCATGTACTGCAAACCTGTGATTCTAGAGATGTACTTACTTCCACCATAACCCTGACATGGTGTGAAGAAACCTATTCAATAACACACTGTTAAAAATCTTGAACAAAAAGGGGTTCAACTTAATTTTTTTTTTCTAGCGTGGTGAAAATAAAGTGGTATCAACTGTGTCTAAGTATAATGAATGAAAAATGTTCAGTGGAAAAAGTAAATCATCAGCAAGGGTAAGGAGGCAGAATAAGCAATAATTACAACTCCTTCTCACATTGCTTTTTAATAAAAGTTGAAAAGATTAATCATTTGTCAGATGCTCTTGCTTGTTTTTCATCCTAGGTCAGTCTTGCTTGTAATTATTTTTGAGAGAAAGCAATTGCTATTCTGGAGATTAAGAAAGAGCAATTGGTGAATTCTTAAAATGTATCATCAACTCAAGCAAGAGAAGAAAGTGACAGATCCATTATTTGAATAGCTTCCAAACTGGCACAGATTGTAAATATCCTGGCGTCATTAACAACTCTTAAATAGCAGATTTAGATCAGAAGTGAGGCTTAAAATTGGCAAACTCTGTCACCACAGGTAGCATCCACACTGACAAGTCCTATTTATATCTGGAAGATTCACCCATGTAGCTCCTTTGTACAAACAGGACCGACTCAGTTAATCCAGCTATAGACTTTAACTTTAATAATTACTCAGAGATTAAGGACATACTCTAAGCCAGTAAAGAAAGACTCTGTTTACTGTACATTACTTAATATTCCACCCAAAACCAAATCCTCTGGAGATTACTTTACAAAAATCTACCTATTTTGCATGTAAGCAGACATAGAAAGGTAATCAATTCAAAACGAGTAGTTCTGGTCAGTTCATGGGGGTTAACCAGAAAATGCCATCACACACACATGCACACACCTTTTCATCAACTTCCCTCACAAAAAAAAAAAAAAAAAAAAAAAAACTGTCTTTAATTATTA
>NW_010406536.1:43944-45077 GCF_000710305.1 Buceros rhinoceros silvestris | reverse complement strand
TTCCCTCAACAAAAAAAAAAAAAAAAAAAAGAACTGTGCTTAATTATTAAAATAATAGTCCAGCATACTATTTATAAAGTGATACTTGCTGGCATTCAAACTGTTCTACAATCAATTCCATGCCAAAACCATTACATTAAAAGAACATTAAGCTTATGAAGTGAAGTACTTGGATCAAAACACAGTAAAGCAGTACTACTTTGGAGGCAGGTTCTGCTTGATACTACTGTCCTAACTGATGGCAGTTTGGCAACACTTTGCCTTAGCCATTGTACATGAACAGCACTCAGAATATGAGACAATCAATTAAGACGCCTAACCGCACTGTTCACAGCATGTAACTTTCCATCTTACCTTATTGTACACTACCAAAAAGACAAGAAAGAACCATCTTCAATACATTTCCTCCACAGTTCATAACCCAGAAAACTATGATATACTCTGTAACTACACCTGGTTAAACTGACCTCTAATTTCACTGACATACAAGAAAGGATGGCTGCCAGCACAGCTCTTCAACACAAGAGTTCACCTTGTCTTCCAGCACACACCCCTCACGCCTTACCCAGCTGCATGAATGAGGCTAAGTGATTCGGACTAGATCTCAGAATCAGCAGGTAAATCTGCTTCATTCATTGTCAGCTGAGCAGTGATCAGCACATCTTCACAGTATATTAATAAAAAAATTGCTGTCTATGTCATCTGAGGAAGAATAGGAATTTTATTACCTGCATTACCGAACCATGTTTTATTAAAAAGCGTTCTTTCCCCACTTAAAAAAGGTTCAACAACTTGCAAGCATCAAGTTATAGAAGCCAAGTATAGACTTTCCATCTTCCTAAATGTTTTCTGTAATTCTTTCACAGACCAGTTTTGATTCCACACATAATCAAGAACAGTGTTTCCGTCCCTAACCTTATATTTTCTAAAATAAGGTTTGCATATGGAACTGCCTGAGAAAACTGTTCTAAATATGGTTAACTGTGGAGGACAGTACTACGGCATGAGTGATCAAGAACTGAATTTTTGGATCTCTTATTCTGTTATTTTCTAGAATATTCTATTCCCCAGTTGAAATCCAAACATGTCAAGTAAATAAGCACTCAACCACCCAAGATGGTATTTTCTGGGGG
>NW_010406536.1:36226-43926 GCF_000710305.1 Buceros rhinoceros silvestris | reverse complement strand
GGGGGGGGTTCCTATACCAGAATATTGCATCAAGTTCCATACCTCCATGACATGAAGGAACCTGTCCTCAGAGGGTGGATGAGTAGCCTGTAAAATCCGCCAGATGTGCTGAGTCTCGTCCAGTGACACCTCCAGTAGATCTCCTACCATCATTAGATCTTCTAGTTGAGCTTTCGCTCCAGCTGACAGCTCCAATACAGGCGGCTCCAAACTGCGAGGTACCAGGGGACTCTTTCGAGGCTGCTTCCTTGGAGTGCTAGAACCTTTTAGACAGGAGGCAAGTCATATAAGAATAAAAGGAAGAGGTCAAAATCAAAAGAAATTACATACTTTTAAAACAATCTAAGGAGGGAGACAATCCCAAGCAAGAAAACCCACTGACACAGGTTTACATAACAGACCTCAGGAAACTTAACTGCAATATAACTCTACTGTACCTTCCTCAAACAACATATCCTCTAGAACTACCACAGGTAACAGCACAGTTCCCCTCCTCATTGTCTGCTCTGACCAGCTACTTGTTCAATTTTATCTCAATGTACACCAAAGCAAATACCTTGAGAGCAGCTTTTAGAAGCAGACGAATATGCATGTTCAGCACAGAATGAGGGAGCAGTCCACATGTGTGTCACCACTTCCTCTGATTTAATGGGGATTTCCTCATCACAAAATAAATTTGGCTCCAAGCTGCTAGAAGATTTTACACTGGCATTGTCCTGAAAAAGACCCACAGAAAACATGCAACATCTGAATCCAGGAAATACCTGCTTCAAAGTAAATTCTACTAAGACTAACCAGCCTGCTGTTCCAAAAACCCTACTTAGAAGCACCCCACTAAGACAGTGAGACCACGTGCAAACAGTACAGGTTACACCCCTACTTATATACAGCCCCTATGGACATAGGTCAACAGATTTATAGCTAGTGCAGGAGAAACTCTGGATGATCTTTCTCACTCAGCAGATCGTTAAGTATGGTCTTCAGAAGTCAACACAACGCAAAGAGGCTCACTCAGCCTACATGATTATTTTTTGCTTGAAAAATTTTACTGCAAGACAATAAAAAGCCTGGCATCATTAGAAAAGCAGGAATATGCTGAGTAAATAATGGTTACTACAGAAAGAAATTCTTAAAGGTGTTACAGGTCAGGAAAAAACAGGGTATTCCAACTCAGGAACAACTATCAACATAATGGCAAACAATCAGTGTTGCTCTGAGATCAGGACTTTCCTATGGCAGTCTTGAACCCTTTTAAGATAGCGCCAAACATTGAAAGGAAGAGGGCTGGAATACTTGACACTGTTGTGAATTATTTCTGTGAATACAATACTGATGGCATTGGCTTGTGCTCAGATCAATGCATTGTGTGGGATGGTGCTAGACTTTTTAGATGCATCACGCTCTTGAAACAGGACGCGTGCCTTCAGGTTCAGGTAGATCCATTAAGATAAAAGAGACTAGAAATGTCTTAGGAGTGAGAGAAGCTTTGTTTGACTTTATATAACATTAGGCAGAGAATCCAAAGGCATGAGCCCCTCTGAGTAGATTCCCTGATACCTCCTAGTATGAGCTGCTCCCTCTTCTTACTCACTCCTGCAGGTGAACTTAGTAAGGATAATATCCTCAACCAGCTGCCTATTTTCACTTTCCAGAATTTAGCTACCCCATCACCTTTGTCATGAAACTGGCCGATGGGCCAAACATACTTAAAGCCTGTATCTTTCAGAAAACAGTAAAAACCACAAAGCTGGCTTAAAAAGGAAAGAAAGGCTGTAGAGCAGTTATTGACGATATTTACCTGAAGATTAGTTGTGTGGGTCCCAAAATGGCCAGCTCAGGATATTGTACCACCCAGACACTGTCATTTCATGACATAAAAAGGGAGTTTAAGAACGGTAATCTCTCTCTGGCTTTCAGTTACATTCTTAAAAGGAATGTAACTGAATGTAATCATGCTAATGATTTCAGCACAGAACTAGTAGTCGGAAATTCAGATTTGAATTGCCCAGATGAATAGATAGAATAAATATATTCAGAAAGAAGAAGGTACTTCACCCTACATAGTAAAAGTTATATCTTGTAGAGTATCCTGTTCTGGGTATCATATTACACTAGATTAAAGAAAGTTCAAGGCCAATAGGGAAATTAATACAAAGGTATCGCTGCTTGGTGGTCGCAGGCAACACAGGTGCAAAGCGACAAGAGAAAATACATGAAGAAAAAAAATATGGCAATTAAAGGTGAAGAAATTTTACAGTAAATTTGATCAGTGAATTACTCTCCTTGGAATAAATGCTAGAACAAGTCTAGTTGTGGCACTCATAATAAAGTATTTGCTGCCAAGAGTCATGTTTTAGGTAGAAGAAGCACAATATAATCAGACAGGCCTTCTCAACGTGTTCTTGTAACCACTGTTGTACTTGAGATGCCCAAGCCAATGGTTTTGGAAATAAAATCTACGAACCCTTAGGGACCCAAGGATTATTTCTACAAGATCCACACAAAGTTTTTAAAAGCCAATTCATACATGATGCAGCATATTCTATACACCATTTTAAAACGTAACATTCCACTGGAAAATGTTTATAGATCATGAACTGGAAAAACTCAACCCTTGAAAGCCAATAGTATAAAAACAATTAAACTCTGGGCAACTTTGCAATTTCTTTTGAACTCTGCTGCTTCTAAGTTTAGACCTGAAAAATTTGATTGCCTGAAAACCTGTCTTCTATTCTAATCATGCTAGCTGACCTAACAAAGACATTTCTCTTCCCTATCAGCTTTGTTTCAACAGACTTTTACTGTAAGGTTTTTAGAAGTACATATAATGGTGGACATCCAAATTGAAAGGGTTAATAACATATTTTGAAATTATGACAACAGAATCATTAACCAAATGAAATTACACCCCTGCAAAACCCTCAGATCCT
Organism: Buceros rhinoceros silvestris; assembly: GCF_000710305.1. Taxonomy (NCBI): domain Eukaryota; kingdom Metazoa; phylum Chordata; class Aves; order Bucerotiformes; family Bucerotidae; genus Buceros; species Buceros rhinoceros. The sequence continues at coordinate 40,996 of NW_010406536.1, read as the reverse complement.
GACAAGCATATGCCATCTTTCTTGACATATGCTTCATCATAGCCTCAGAAAAGATCACATCTTTCAGAAATGCCTTATTATGACTCCTTATGCAAAAAACAGTTTGGAAATTATTTTTATTTTTATATATATAAAATTTAATTAAAAGCTCTAACATCCAATTGCAATGTACTCTTGCTGGTATTTCACATGGGACTGTAAGACAAATGCGTGTATTTGCATAAAAGCTGCTTAGAAACAAAATACTAAAAACAAGAGATTGAGGCAAATTATACCTGGAAAATCTTCTGTCCCTTTATAAACCAGAAAATCTACCTTAGAATAATTTGCACAACCACACTGTCTTTTAAGTTAGCATCTTTTAAGGTAGATATGACACTACTGCTAAAAAGAAAACACTGCACAAGAGAAAACAGTGGCATTGGTTTTGTCTCTATGTATATCAAAAGCATATTTCAGAAGTTCTGAAGTGAAATACATCACACTGAAAACAGTTGCCTGCCTCTACAACTGCCTTCTCTCACAACAGTTCTTCTATATTTTAAAAATGTAACTGTATTTCTGATTTCTGAACTGAATCCTGACACGAATTTCAGAACACAAACCATACATCTAGTTCTGAATATTTCCACGCATCCAAAATTGAACAGATATATTTCCTTTATATAAGGGTTGAATGAAGAGAAAGGTATGGAAGCACAAAAGAAGCTCTGGTCAGGAAACTTCTTACAGGTCACGCAGTTTTCAAAGACTGATTTTTCGCTGTAGCAAAAACTGCTGAAGACCTCTCCATATAGACACTTACTCATATTTATGATTCATGGTATGCCTTTGTGGCCCATTTAGAGAATGTTCATCTTCCATGCTATTAAAAATCCATATCCCTTGAGACATTTATCTTTCTCCTTAGCACTAAAAAGCACCTTTTGAAACTCAAATTACAGGACATTTGGAAATTTTTAACAGAAACGTTACAAAACTCCCCAATATTCCCAAGCTGAGGCATTCAGGTAAAATCAAGTACTACCTTTTGAGCAACAGGAGCCCAGGCAGAATGTACAGAGATTGGTTAAGATATGAAAAACATTCTTAAATAAATTAATAAAAACAGGTGTTCTTCCATGAAAAGAAGCCACACTGGACTACTTACCTTTATGTCATAGCCATACGTCTCCCTGATGTCTTCATCAGAGTCTGTCTCTTCATCATCATAATCCAAAGTCTGCCGTGGGGATGAGGACACACTACCTATCACTCTGTTAAAGGCTGACTGCTGGAAATTAGTCAAGTGTCCCTAAAGAAAAATGGAATATGGGTATGAAACAATGAAATTTCCACCAAAAAAACCTATAAAAAAGCTAAGTTACTGACAAAGAAAACAGTGGTTCTGTTGGCATGAGGATAACTGCCTGGACAGTCACAGAAAAGTCTAATTACAGCAAGATATGAAGAAAAATATGGAAATATCCAAAGACAAGGTTCTATTACATTTTAGTTCCATGTTTATGAATAATAGTGACTAGAAAGATCTAGATACTGCTGTTCAGTGCTGCCAAATTATAGCCTGTGGTTGTACAAACACAGCATCATCCAATTACTGGTCTCTTCATTTTAAGATGAAGAGATTCAGAAGTATCAGTGTTTGATGTTTGTTTTATAGAGTACTCACTGAAATTTACTAACAAGACACCAAATGCCTGAGAATGACAATCCATGAAAATATATATAAATATTGAGACCTGCCATTCTGTCAAGAGGGAAATGGAATTTGGGCACCAAAGCAGCCACTGCTTTGTACATCTTCAGGCCCTTAGCCAGCTGTTAGATCTGAAGGAAGGTTCTTACAGCTTCAACAGTTGCTATTGACAGCGAGTCTAAAGTAACAGGGTTGATTGTGGACCAGTCTGTAACCAGCTGAAGGCAGACACAGCCTGCAGAGCACTGAACTAGGCAATTTTGGTATGTCTCAAACTTTAACTGCCCTTCCTGCTCCCATGAGCTTCTGCAAGAAAGGTAACGCATTTTGACACACTGAATAAGGAAAAGCACAGTAAAGAACAAGACATCCACATCCCTACCTGCAGGTCTGGGTTAGCTGCTGCTTTCTGTAGCTCTGCACTGATTATTTTCTCCGTTTTCTCCCGTGCCGCCTGTTCCACCATTCGCTGGCTAAGCACAGAAAGCTTAGCCAAAGCAGAGGACAACTCGTCAGTGGCCAAAGCCTGCCGTGCTCGGTCCTGCCAACTCATGGCACGTTCTGTCAAGCATTGCAACGCCTCCCCTTCTGGTAGCCGTACAGGCAGCTTCTGCAGGGATACCAGCAGAGACAATATCGTCTCAAGCCGTGGCCTTCGAGAACGCATGCAAAGTGGACACAGAAATTTCACTTCTTTAGCCTGCCAACTAGAGCCCTTCTTCTGAGAACTTGTTTTGGGAAGGGGCACGCAGCCACTATGAAACCAGTCTTTGCACAGCTCACACTGTAGCATGAATCCAATAGCTGTTTTGCGGCAGATGCAGAATTTGACTTCTTCAATCCGATCCACCATAGTCATCTTGGCCAAGTTAGCTGCCCTGAGAGCATGCATGGCTTCAATCTCCTTCTGTTCGCGCTCCTTGAATATAGCCACCTATCCAGCAAAGACAAAAAACAGTGCGTGATCTTCACAGCTAAGAGAGATCATGTTCTTACAACACAGGAAAAGAAAAAGAAAAACCTGTATCAAGAGTTTTTCGCTGTTAAACTAGCCCAAAATTAAGGAATTGTATGATATAATTAAAACTTTAGCTAAAATACCCCCTCCTCAATTACTCATTACTCCCCTGAGTCCTTCTGGCAGAGATTCTATGTAAACTTCAGATAACCTTCTCCATACCTACAAAGTTTCTGAAGCTCGTAATACCACCTGTCATAAGGTCACCAGAGGAACAGGTTTTGAGTCCAGAAAAGAAGTCAGAATCTGTTCCATCCATCTGAGACAATGCAGCTGAGCATTTTTTCAACACTGACTACACACCAGGAGCACTGAGTGACCACATATCCCCCGAAGCAACTTGCATTCCCTCAGTGGCCCTGTTCAAGTTAACTATAACAAAGCACACTAAGGTAACATAGATTGTATATATGCCACATTAATGAGCCTGCATACATTTTCTTTGTTCCCAGAGAAGAGACAGCCAGATAGCAGCAAATTCTTCTGATTAGCTGCATCAATATTCTCCCAACAAGGAGGAAATAAATATAACATTCCCCCTCATCCAGTTTCTATGACCAAGTGCTTAGAAGATGCCTTCAAAATCGACCTAACCAAATATGCCTTGGTACAGTTTAAGGCAGCGTTGCACCTCATTCCACATTATTTTGGTAGGATAAATGTTAACAATATTAGATGAGCACACACAGAAAATAAACCAAGAGCACTTAAGTCTTACACATAGCCCAATACATACCAAATACCAGCACTTACATTTTGAACTTGTGCTACCCCCTCTACTTCCACTGCAATTAAAGCTGAACTATATTATTGTGTCAAACATCATAGTATTAGGTATTTGTTGCAGTGAGATTCATTAATCAGTTCTTCTCTAAGATCTGTACACAGATTAGAGACAAATCAAACCTACGCATCAGGAGACACTACCTTTCATTGTTCCTTACCACAGCTGCAGTGTCCCTGGCCTCCTCCAGCCCATCCTCCAGTTCACTTAGGGATTCCAAGTCAAGCTCTTTCTCCTTTTCTTTCTCCATTAATTCCTTCACCCTCTTCCGCCTATTCTTACTGCTCCCATAAACACCAATATCAGTCCGAGGGCTCAGAACCTGTAACCATCAAGAAAACTTACACTGTCAGAACCAAGGACACTAAGAACAGAAAGAAGTTCTAATCTAGAATGTTATGATTTCAGGAACATATGTAAGAACATCTAATACAGGAGTTACAACAGAGAGCAACAAATACTCATCATCTGTCAGTTAATGCTAAGAAGAGGGGAAATAAACAGAAACAGATACAAGTATTTTGTGTATGGACTTTGAATGTAATCTGCACTACAGTGATGCGGCAGGTCAACTTGAAAGCCACTGTGTTTTCATGATTAAATTACCAAATCTGTTCAGGGTAAGCTACCATACATATAGCTAACTGAAATACTGGATGCAGTTAAGACATCAGTTTAACATTCACTTCAAGTATCTTAATGAATTCCAAGTCTTAAAGATCTGCTATGATTTCATATTTACCTCAGCAATTTGGTGGCTGAAGCAAAACTAAGAGATATATTATACACCTTTTATTATCAAACATGAGGCTGCAAAATACTTTCAAGGACGAGAATTAAATTTTAAGTTATTTTGATTAGTTGGAAGGCATACTTAAACATAAAATCCAACAAATTAAATTCAATATAGGAAAGTTCAAATCGACTCCTTTAGGAAAACAGTCAAATGCAAAACCAGAACACATTAAATAACTAGGTTGGGTAATAAAAATATAAAGAAAAAAAATGTGGTCCTAGAACTGAACAGAAATCAGTGTGATGTTCTTTCAACAGTAGCAGATCCCACTGGGCAACATTAAACAGCAGTATCCCCCCCTTTGAGACACATTTCTGGACTTCATATGGCACTAGGAAAACCACAGTGAGAGGATTCTGTCTGGGTTTGGACATGACACTAAAAGCGAAGAGAAACCTTAGAGACTAGCAACAAGATAAGAGCATGAAAAATACAGCCTATAACAGAGCGTTAAAAGAACTGTAATTGTTTTCCCT
>NW_010406536.1:30597-36136 GCF_000710305.1 Buceros rhinoceros silvestris | reverse complement strand
TTCCCTACAAAAGAGAAGCCTGTCAGGTACATATGATAAATCTTCAAACACATGAATGATTTTCATTAGAACAATGACTACATTCATTTAAGTGAAATAAACAGTGGCTGACTTATTATATAAGCTGTTTGTAAGAAAAATTATCTAATTTATTTTCTTAAAATTTAAGCAGTGGAACAGGGCAAACATTCATCAATTAAAAGCAGCTTCTATGTCCGTTTCAGGCCTACATTTCTACACTTACACAAAACAGAAGAAATTCTTTTCTCTCCCTCCCAAAGAGAGTTTTAATCTTTTCTTCAAAAGTAACAGCTGAGGTTGTCTATCTAACAACACTAACTCAAGGCAGACTTTTTGCATTTTTCATTCTTTCCGTGGCAGAACAGATGAAGATTATATTCTATTATCAAAAGGAGCTGTAATGTACTCTAACTGAACGAGATGTTCCCTCCAGACTGCAGAGGGCCATCAAGATCAGTTTCTGAAGGCTGACATAGAAGCATCTGTTGCTCACCTGTAACAGACTGTAGCTTGAGTTCTTCTTCAGGAAGGTTCTTCCTGTGCGCTCCCTCCAGGCACGTGCTGCAGCTACCTGTGACTCCAGCTGTGGCAGGGCATCAAGACGCACTGGTATTGGGCGGCCTTTAGCAGTCAAGTTCTCCAGTTGCTCCAAGTAGGCATAGTTGCTCCCATTCTAGGGTAAAAGATATTTTTCTAAGCCAATGATTCCACCTTTCTATCAGTGGCCAGCTTAATTTCAAGCCATTCTCTATTTTGTCACTGACTAAAACAGAGTTACAGGAAAGGAAAGGAGGGCCATCTTTCAATCTTACTGATATCTTAAAAACCTACCTCATATGGTTTTTATTTTAACAGTCATTCTGACATGGTCTTAGGGAGTAAGACAACATTCCATTTCTGGACAGTTATCTTAATTTCTGTCTGCTTAACAACAAGCTACTATATCTGAGAGTTGTACAGGAGCTGATGTGAAATCAATTGGGATTATCACTTCAGTTCCAAACAAATACCTGATATAAAGAATAGCAGTTGCAGTCCAGAGATCAATACTTAGAAATAGCACAGAAGCTACATCCCTTTTGATCAACTTATGTGGGCAGACCAACAGAAGGGGAGACTACTGAACTAATAATATTCTAACTTTATCTATTTCAGATAGAAAATTTCAACCATCAGTCCATTAAATCTTACACCATTTGGGGGAGAAAAAAAAACCATTAAAAACCCATTTCCATAGCCAGCTCCAAAACCGAAGACCTGTGAGCAGAACACCTGCTAATGCAGCTAGGTATTTCCACTTGGCAGCATGCACAACAGTTTCAATACAAATACCCTTTGAGAGCTACATTTGTATCTTTACATCCCCCACGAAATGCATAAAAGGAAAGGAAATAGAAACTGGATAGCCAACTGGGAAACAGCAGCAGAAAGACGACATTAACACACACGGGCTACAATAAGCACTTTTAACAGCTATAGCAATTCTTCCCTTCAGGCACCTTTGCAGTTACAGGGGATAGGAAAAATGAACATGACTAAACAAAAAGATGCAAGCAGAAGATTCCAGTCCCTGCTGTAACTCCTACCTGAATGGCCTCCACTTTGGCTGTCCAGTCTCTAGCCCGCTGCAGGGCTTCTTTCAGTGCCAGCACATTGGGGAGGTAAGCAGGGATGTTCTTTGCTTCATTCACGATGCCCTCCAGAGCCATCATACTTTGGCGTGGTCTAGAGTAAGAAAAACCCAATTCCAGCCTTCTCTCAAAATGCCAGTCAACTGAAGCCATAAATCTGACAGGCTGATAATGCAACTCCATCACTACGCTGCAGAGTAGGATACCACGGCTCTATTCTTGGAGAGTGCTACTGGCTATCAAAGAACAGAAGAGGTGAAAAAGCTGATGGACTTTGCACAATCATGTTCAAAAGGCCACCACATCAGAACTCCTTAATATTGAGGAAGTTGTCTTGTGTAGCATACTTGGTGTTTTTTGTTGAGGGGGATGAATAGCAAAGACAGCACAACACTCACAGCCTCCTGCCACTGTGCAATATGATAGGGAATCAACTCTTCTGCAACTCATCAACAACTTCAAATTGAACTCTTGAGCAATCAAACTGCTGGGACGTGAAAAAAAAAACAACAAAACAAACCAGCGCACTACAGCTTCAAAGCCCCTACTTTTCACCACATTCCTTAAAAGAGGCTGAGAATCCTGGAAGAGTGTAACCTATAAGAACAATTGGCAAAGAAACACTCACCTGGCCTGCAGGCAGACCTTGGCCTTCTCCTCCCACCTCTCTGAGACTGTAAGCAGCTCCTGCAGCTCAGCCATGGCTTTCTCTACAGCATGATGTGGTGCCAAGCCCACACCAGAGTCGATCAGCTTCTTCATCACATCTAGTGTGACCCTCTGGGGATCCAAAAGGGTGGACCTCACCTCATCCAGCCACCTGGCCTGCTGCAGTTCTTGCTTCAGCCTTGGCAGTTCAGGAAGTTCTACATAAAGGCCAGAGCCCATGTCTATCAACTCCTGCAGCTTGGAAGAATCTGGGATCTCATCCATCATAGCTTCTTGAGCACGCTCATGAAATTCTTCCACATCATCAAGCAGATTCTGAAGTAACATACAGTACAAATCAATTAGGAAAACCTGCCCACAGATTCAAAATGGAAAGGTGACTGAGGGATCAGCCAGCTCTGAATTTTATGTGATCATCCCATTATCAGTCAGAGCTTTTACACACAATGCCTGCCAGTTGTCACAAGACACCAAGTCTGACACATATTAAGTAACAGAGCATCTAAACTCATTTGGTGGCCTAATGTTTCACACACTAGACTTATTAGTTGCATCAAACTCTGCACCTGAAATACTACAGCCACAACTGACTATAGCTGACCACAGCACCCAACAACACAAAATACTAAGCACTGCCCTGTAAACATGATTTTTAAAATCATGCTTACTGCAAACTTCTGCAAACAAATCATCCTTTCAACCTAGTGTCAGGGGCGTGACAGAAATGATGGTGATACACAACAGAACAAAACATGCTGAGGAGAAAAAACAAGTCAGAGTTGTACAAGGACGTGAATACCAAAAGATCATTAAAGTAACACTGGTCAAGTTTGAAATTACTATTTCCTAAAGCAGACCCACCACATAAACACATCAGGGGTTTATTGCACAAAGGAAATAAATGAAAATGCAAAATGCTCTAATAAAAGGAGACAATTTCACAGAAATCCAACTGCACTACTGCAGTTGCCCTCATGCTCATGTTTTGGCACTGCAATGAAAAAAAAAAGACAGCAGACAGGAAAGAATCTCTGCAGGAGATTCATTCAAGGACATTCAACCAGTATACTCAGTTGATTCACTCCTGAGCCTGTTACAAAAAGACAGGTATTTCTGCTAGCAAGTTGATGGCACAATGAGGAGCAAAACCTGCATTTCCTAACCCTTAGTTTGTCTTTTTTTGTCTGACGCTGCTTTTCATGACTGTCTGAAAATCAGAAGGCATTTTCAAAAGAGTAAGATCCACATCATAAAGATTTTGATCTATGTAACACATGCTGAATGCTTCATAGTGACAACAGTAAATTATTACAGTCCAACGATTATAATGCCTTTCATGTTAGAAAATACTCATCATCCAACATGACAATTATTTTGCATTTTGTTATGATGGATAATTGCATTCAAACGCCATGCTGAAAGTTAACGAGTGCTTAGGCATAAATGATCATTATCTGACTTCATTCAGAAACAAAAAGACTTACTATTTGTAACCAGTAAAATGATAATATTTATTTTATTGGCTAGTGATAATCTTGAAGCTTCAAGAACACACATATGGACAGAGAGAGTACTTTAACAGAACCAGTTTCCTAAGTCTGGGGGGCAGGGGAAAGTGAGACTAGTTGGGAGAAAATATACAGACAAAAATACAAGTTAAAACTGTTAAAGAGTTTATTGTATTCATGCAACTCCCATCTACAACTTACGTCTTAATTAGAAGCAGGTTTTATACACGTTAGGAACAAAAAACTCCTTTGAGAATATTCTTATGGGTCTATTAATAGACGAAGATAAAATTTCATTAACAAATATTAGTAAATATTTCTGGTTTATATGCAGAAAGAAGTGTAATAAAATCATCCTATCATATGAGGATGATGGTGTACTTTCCACTATCAGCTGCTGGGAAACACATTAAAGGACATCTTTGAAGGATAAACATCAGCATCAACAGGACTGGAAAAATCTGCATCCTGGAGTCCTGTAGTTTTTTGAAGCTACTTGTTTTCAGCAACAACATGCCAATATCATAAAGTCAAGAGGGAAGTCCAACACAAAGCCCCTCTGTGGTGATATCAACTCAGAACTACCACGGAAAAGTTAACACAGCATTCATGAATGAAAAAGGATGTAACTAACACTACTAAACACTTATGGAAAAGAAGCTTTCTCAAACAAGACTAACTTGTTTTTAAACTGTATGTTCGGTTACATAGGAGCTGCACGTATTGTAATGTTTAGAATTTCAAGCCCTCAATCTAGCACTGTAGAACAGTCTTCTTAAAACTGTATTAACAGAGAACATGTGAGTTAATAAATGGTTAACGCCTATCTCAAGAACCATTTCTCAAGGTGAAAATCTTTATTAAGCATGTTTCTTGAAGGAGCTTTCTAGAAGTTGGTTAGTAGGCAAAACACTATTTAACATTTCATCATCAGTGACAGAGAAACAAATTAAGACTGCTGCTGAAAACACTTGCTATGATACAGACTGCCAGAGTGATAAACGATAATAGCAGCCAGGGGAATCAGTATGATCTGGATTACTTATTAGTCTAGATTCAAAGACAGGTGCAAAGATATATATGAAGGACAAGAAACGCAGGCCATGCATACAGATTAAGGGAGTTGTAACCCAGAAAGCAAGGCTGAGAAGTATTTTCAGAACAATTGCCAATATGGTATTGCTCTCCCTCGCCCCTGAAGAAGCGCACTAATATAACCTTCAGAAGTTTCTACAAGAACATATAAAGGGTAGGATTTAACTGGAAATTCCACCACTACAGATTGCATTAAGTATGCAGGAATAGAAGAACTGTTCATAGAGATGTAAGTGGACCACCTAGACAGTGACAGGTGGGGCAGATCTTTTATCTTGGTTTAGCTACAACGAGACCAACACATCTGACAATACCCATTGCAATGGGCACCTTAAAAAAGTGTACACAGTCACGTAAAGTGCTCTGTTTGTTTGCCTAAATGCTGACCACCATGTGCAACACTCCACACTGTCTAAGATTGCTACACAAGAGCTACAGTATTCTCCCACAACTGCTATGGAGGGCAGGTGGAATGCTTCAGAGCATCTAACAGGCCATGAGTATCTGTGCTTAGGCTAACTGAGCCCTACACATTCAGCTGCTATGACTACACTAGCATAAAAGTACAAACACATCACTGCCCACTTAGGGACCTGCTTGCAACACAGCAGGAAA
>NW_010406536.1:0-30525 GCF_000710305.1 Buceros rhinoceros silvestris | reverse complement strand
TGTGTGTTACCATTCCATTATGGACAGACAGCAACATGTCACCAGCAAAACAGGGAGACACTGTGCTAGATGTAGCCAAAGTCTTTTACTTCCTTTTTTGAGGCCATAAACATAATTGCAAAGCAGATGTTTGCTTTACTTTAGAAGTTAGAAATGAAACACCCTACTCAATCCATCTCTGCCAACATAGTACTGATTCTTAAAGAAAAAACCTTTCATCCTTTCCAACAGGCAACATTATTTGTTAAAAAACCAAAACAAACCCACAGAAACGGAACAAAGTAAAAAGCGTGGCATTACTTGAAGAGCAGATGCAAACTTACCTTTACTTGTCGGGCCTGGCTGATAACGCAAGGCAAACTAAACAACTGCTGTACGAATGCTTTAAGCTCCTCCATAGTTAGCTTGGTCCGTGTCCTTCCACTTTCCTGGCTCTGTCTGCTGTACAAATGGACACAAATCAAATGATAGCAGGTGAGAGGTAAGATAATGATCCATGGATTTACTCTCGGTGAAAGCTATCAAGATTACTGAGAAGTTATAAAAGAATTTCATCACTTGAGAACACAAACACCAGACTCCATGAGAAAACTATATTTAAGGTAATTCCTCTAAGCTTCTTCAAGAGAATTTCCCTATTCTTCAGAGTTAGGGAGTGTCTAGAGACTTTCAAATTGAGTTTGTTCCAAATAGGTAAAAGAACATATTCCCCAAAAGTCTGATTTAGTCAGTTCCAGAAGCTGAGTGCCATCACAGGTACCAACAACAAGTCTGAGATACGTAACAGCAGCCAGATCTGAAAAGAAGTCTTATTTTCTGGAGAGCTCTCTTTTGTAGCCAGAGAACTGCTGAAACTGGGCTTGCAACAGGAGACTGCTATTAAGGAGGCCATGTTCTGCAAAGACACTTCCATTAAATACCACTCGAAGCAAGTGTAACAAGCACATAGAATGCAGTAAAAGGCTTAGAAGTGACACACGGCACAAATTAAACACTTGATATACACATCACTGGCAGGCACAACAACTTCACAAGCAGGACAGATTTTAAACACTGAAGAGTCATTCCCTGCTAATGAATCTACATTTTATTACCATAGAAACATTAAAGAAAACCTAAATTAACTCTTTCAACCTGTGTTGGGTTTGTGCCTGGTGGGGTTTTGGTAGTAGGGGAGGGGCCTGCTGGCATGGCCTCTCTAACAAAATTCCAGAAAGCTCTCCCGGCTCCAACTTGGCCCCACCTCTGGGCAAGGCTGAGCTAATCAGCACCTCTGCAATAAACACATTTAAGAGGGGAAATCTGTTGGGCAAGGGCTTTTTGTTTTGGGAACTCTCTTTTGTTTTGGAGGGGATTAGGAAGAGATGAGACAGACAACCCATGCGGACACCCAGGCTGGTGAAGAAGGTGGGAGACACTCCAGAGCAGCCATTTCCCTTTGGCCCGTGGTGAAACAGCAGGCTGAATCCTTGCAGTCCTCAGACATCACCAGTGGAGAAAAGTTTCATTTGCAGCCCATGGAGAAGCCCATGCTGGAGCAGGGGACAGACCCTGGAAAAAGCTGTGACTTTCAAGGAGATCCATGCTGGGACAGTTTGTCACTGGAGAACTGCTTCCCATGGAAGACTCCCAGGCTAGTTGGAATTCATGGAGAACTGTCTCCTGTGGGAGGGATGCCACACTGCCACAGGGGAGGACTGTGAAGAGTTTTTCCCTTGAGAGGAAGGAGCAGCAGAAGCGACACAGAGCAGACTGAGACTGAGAACAACCCCCATCTTCTGCCCGCCTCTGCACTACATGGCAGGAAGGAGGCAGCAAAGCTGGGCCCAAGAAGGCAGCGGGGGCGCGGGGGAAGGTGTATTTATGATCTGGTTGTTTTTCTCACTGTCCTACTCTGACTGGATTGGTGATTTAGTAGTGGTTTTGTTGTTTAAATTAAATTGATTTTATTTCCCCTAGTCGAGTCTGTCTTTCGCCCATGACAATAATTAGTGACTGAGCCCTCCCTGTTCTTTGTCTCAACCCTTGAGCCTTTTGCTGTATTTTCTCCTCCTGGAGTGAGCAAGCAGCTGCATGGTGCTTGGCTGCCAGCTGGGTTCAAACCACGGCACAACCTACAGACTTAAACAAAATTGTAACAATAAAATTAAGATTAACGATCAAATATAATTACAGACTACCTAGAACTCGAGAGAGGAAAAAACAACACTGCAGGCTGTGGCTTGCTACAACAGACAGCGAGGAGGAGTGGCTGCACCGGACCTGCAGTGCCTCTCACACCCCCTGCACAAGAGTAAATGGGGTGTGATACTCCAAGAGACACCACTACAGGAGGGCATCTCTGAAACACTGCACTGGCATTCTGTCCCCAGGGCAGCTGTGGATTGCCACAGGATGAGATGCTGCACAAAAAGATACGAAAATCCCTGCCTATGGAAACCTGCAACTTTCAACAGCGGCAGAAATATCGGATTGGAATATTGGACACAGCTCCACATTACCTATTTTTCAGGTCTATATATAATCAGATGCATAAGGGATAGATTTTTCTCTTGCTACATTTGGCCATGAGTTTATTGCTGCTTTAATCCCTGCAAGATTGTTCTGTCTGAGCACTCATTTTTAATCAGCTTTAATAACCTTATCCTTTGTGTAAATGTAGATCCTTCTTAATGTATTAAATATGAAAAATGAATGTAAAACAAGCAGCTGTGATGTCTATATTTAAATTTCCTAACACTCTTCAAAGAAGTTTCAAATTCTTTCTCAAACCACAATTTTGTAGCATATTGCTATTTAGCATACAACAGCCCTCACATGTATATAAAAGTCTTCTTTTTTTTCCCCCCCATGGAATTCTTTCAGCTTTAGATCAGACACATCATCAGAAGTTGTCAAAACGTTTGTGTTACTTGGCATAGTGCTGGAAATCCACTAAATAACTAACTGAAGGTAAGCCTGTTGAGAGAAGGCTGACACACTCCAACAGCAGGAGGAGGAGGAGGCGGCAGCACAAACCACAAACACCTGGGAGCTACCAAAATAATAAAACTTCACTGGGAACAGGGCAATGCAACCCCTGCAGCATTGCCACCCGGATCAGAGTTCTAAGGGACCATACCTCTGTGGTAGTAGGATCCTACAAACAACAAAAACCAAACAGGAATGCTTTCTTTCCCCTTCAAATACTGCAAAAGTGCATCGCTATTTCATAATAGCTTTCTGGTTACATCAGGTATTATACTTGGATCTGGGGTGTAATTCTAACTTCCACCGTTCAAATTCAAGCAATTATGATATGTCTTATGTTTTCTGTAGCAAAGTTGTGTATTATAATTAACAAGGTCTTTACTTTTTACTCCCTTCCTTGAAAATTTTTACGTTATATTTAAAAACTACACATGCAAAAGAAAAACCCAAAAAACAACTTCAAAGCCAAATCTCATACTTAGAGAAAAACGCAAGCTGTGAAACACTAACATGACAACCACTGGCACAAGCATTGTGGTCACCTGATCAAATTCTTTTCTATGGGACTTTTATTCAGTGTACAGAATGCATAGGAGAGAAGGAAGAAAATGTTGCTGAAGGCTCATGACAGCAGAACAAGGGGACACAACCAGCAGATCGCTGAGGTAGGGACTGGAGAGAGAGTAACACTGAGGCAGCCGCAGGCAGCACAGAGAACTAAGGAGTCTAAACTGTCTGGAGTCACTGAGGCAAGCCACTGCTTCTCAGCCACAGATCACTGCCTCCCATGGTCCTTCTCCAGAAGTGCAGGACTGGCTCAAACTATGGACTCTTGCTCTCTGCACTGCGCTATGTCCAGAGATCTTTTTGTCCTGGTCAATGCTGGCAAGACACATTTTCTTTGCATCTTCTAGTAACTCCGCCAGCATCACAACACATTCTGCAATTTAAGAACAACTGGCAAAACTATAAATATTTTTGAGAAATACTGTACCAGAAGATGCATCCGCACTTGCCTCACCAACCGTAGTTGGTATTTCCTACTTCAACCGTTTTGCTTTGCAATCCAATGTTTTAACAGATTCTTTCCATAGCTTTAAGCTATGTACTTAGCCACACTTACCCTAAAATACAAACATTCATATAAAGACTTTCATTACATTTTTCCCTCTAGCTGTCTTCGCCCACAACCCTCTGACATTCAGAGAAATACCTGATCAGCAATCAAACACACAACTTCTCCAACGGGTATTATATTTCAGAATATAAGTCAACTGAAAATATATTTATCATTCCAACCAAGTTCACTTTTTTGGCCCTCTGTGGCACCATATCTGGCTCCTCTACCTCTTCATGAGTCACAGCACTAAGGACAGGAAACACTGAAACAAGTTAATACGCAGTGAGACCTCAGGGTTCTTAAATTTCCAGTTCCCATCAAGCAACAAAACAGACAAACAAAAACGGTTGGAAAAATGCCTGTCCTACCTGTGTTTTTGCTTTTTACTCAGAAGCAGCTGTGCTACTGAAGCACAGGTCTCTGCTTCTTTCACGGCATCTCTGAGCCTGCGGAAAAGATCATTCTCTGGATACTTCCTGTCTTCAGCATCCTCCAACATCACTCTCAGCTCAATCACATCTGTAATAGCAGTACATAAATAATGTGCATGCAAAACCAAGACACTTTAGACTGCTTCAAAGGCCTTCAATCAAGGTTCCAACAGGCTAGTTCTACTTGAAATGCACAATGAGTTGCAGTACGCTCTCAGATTAGCTCATTTCTTTTATCCACTAAACAATTCACAGTGTTTCTCTCATTAAATGAGAACACGAAACAGGTGTTGGAGTTTCAGGACATCCTACTATAAACAATAGAAGTCTGACCTTTCTTGTGGTTGAGATTGGCAGACAGAGCTTCCGTAACTCTACTGACCCAGGTGTCATAAGACTGTGCTCTAACTTTCACTCCATACAGCAAAGAAGGAAGGTCTTCTAGTGGGTATCGGTACCTGGACACAGGGAAGAAAAATAAAGTATTAACACCCATACAAAAGCCAAGATACTGCTTATATGGAGTTTTTCTGGCTACAACAAGGCCAGGAAGACAGAATGTGTGTAACACCTGCTGCCTTGAAACCAAGAAACAAGCAGAGGAGGTAAGAATGCTCCTTAAACAAAGGAAGAGACACAGGTGGCCAAATGTTGTATTTGGTCACTGGTTTCCAGTGAACTACTGGATATGGAAAGGAGCAGGGGGAAGGTGTCGGGAAATCCCATGTACCTTAGACACTTCTTCTGCATGGGACACGGACATAAATCAGATGGATGGTATAAGCACACCAGACGCTCAGGATTACAGGAACATGTAAGAGCTGACAAGAAGCACGTGGTTCTGCAAGCTGTGCACTGACGCTCATCATCTGGAACCAGTTCAAAAACCTCTTCTTCAGACATCAACACTCCCTAACAAAAGAAATTAGACTTGCTAAAAATTCTAATCCAGGTGGGGGTAGGGGGAAGCAAAAGTTCTTTTGAAAGCAAAGTAAGAGTTGTCTTTTATTACTCACCATCTGTACAACAGAATCCCTTAACCGTGTCTCTTCCTCTATCATTAGAGTCATCTCCTTGCATACCATGGCAGCCAGCCCAACATCCAAGCACTCTGGATCTGCAGCCATCTTGAAGATCAGCTCTTCATGGGAGAAAACACAATGACGCCCTAGCCTTCGGTAATGACTCACACACTGACGTCCAATGGGAAGCTACAAAAAAGAAAGACATCTATCATCCTGGGAAAAGGCATTTCAAGATGAACTCCTAGCTCCCACTTTCCTTCCTTTGACAAAACATGGGAAAAGACTGAGACCAGGAGAGTTCTGTCTTATGGGATAGAGCCAATTATAACAACCTTAAATCAAGTCACAGATAAGGACAAAGGGGATAACCATCTTGGGACACCTGCCATAACATTATGTACCTAACTTTCAGATACAAGGTCAAGAGTTGTCCCAAGCTCTTTTTACTTCCAGTGGAAAAAAACTGGCACCACAAAGGAGTCATCTGGTCTATGCTAGGGTGAATGCATTGCCCTCTGAATATTACTATGCTTGACCATAGACATTTAACACAAGATGTCTAGAATTAATCAAAACTGGTGTGACTAGATAAATTTGCTATACAGATTTCTGGTCACATTTTGCATACGCAAAGGAAATTTCACATGCGTAGTGTGAGTTCAGCAGTTTCACAGAGGCTATACAGATTACATCATAAGCGCAGGAGAAAACATCACTGACACACGGTGTGCAATCCTGCAGACAATTTTTCTGATAAATTAATAAAATTTTCTGATTATGGACTAAAATTCCTATTTTAAGGTAATAAAAAAGTTACAATTAAATAAACTGCAGATGAGACTAACTTCCAGCTGTAAACCCTGGATAGCGACAAGGCTCACTTATGACAACTTACTGAAGAAAATACATAAAATATGCCTACCTCCAACACTCAAATCACAACAGCTGTTTAATCTGTATTAAACTCAGAGGCATCGCAGAAATACTAGCTAAAGGTAGTGCAAGATGTCACTTCTTAGAAAGGAAGACAACATGCCAAAGTTTCAGTTTGAAGCTGCTTAAAATTATGCGCTCATCAAAATTATTTTGTGCAAAGGAAGCTCAAATTAGTCTAAGTGGTACCAGGAATATAAACATAAAACATACTGTGTAACTTAAAAGATTATTTTTTAGGTAATTAAGTTACTAACACACTCCTTGCAGAGGTCACTTAGCAGAGACACAGCAAACGTATACAAAAGAACAGACCCAGTCTGCAGTGCAGAAGTTCACAGCTTCAGCGAAGTTATATCCCTGGTTAAATCCAGAGTGATAGGCACGAGGAAAGGTCACAACAAACTCGCCAGCACACTGATTGGTCCTGTATACCTAATACAAGTGAGGATAAAGGAGAAAAAAGAGAAAACATGAAACTTGCAACAGAGTTTAAGACACAGTTACAAGACATTTGAACGCACCACTTTCTTTACCTGTAGAACACCCCAGGCAACACAGCTGCCCTGAAAGTGTTACGGATTGGTCATCTTAAAGTGATTTCTCAATTTACAGCCTTGCTCAAAAAGCTGAATGTATAAGCCAACAGTTGAAAATTCCCTTTATAAATCCCCAAAAGGGATGTTTCTCTATCATCATTTAATCCATCGCGCCACAAACTGCAAAAGCTTCTGGAAACAGTTTACAGTTAGCTTTGTTGGGGTATTTGGCAGGGATGCAATTTATCCCAAGTCAAAAGCAAATTATAATGACTGCTGCTTAAAGGTCTGCAGTCAATTATGTTTGGTCAAAAAAGCATTCTGTAATGCTGAGATTTCTACTGAACATCAGACAAGCATTTTACTGTCTAAAGATATTAAAAGCATTTCACAGATAAACTTGCTGGTATGGCAGGGTGGGGTTTTTTTAATTAAAGATTAAATGTAACAAAATGTACACTTATTTTATAAGATATTTTATGTAAGAAGCTTGGTACACTCATTTCTGAAAAGATAATTTAAATTTCATGGTAAGCCTAGAGAAGATTCTAGAAAACAGCTTTTAAAAACACCCCATAACTAATGAATTGAATACGTAAGTGTCCACCATAAAAGTTCTTCAGAATTATGCCAAACCATTGTTATACAAATCTGGCACGGGGAAAAAAAAAAAAACCAAACAAAACCAGAAAGAGCATAAGACCACTTATTTAAAAAATACTCATGTGCTACTCACTGGTACACCATGTTCCATCAGCACGTTGGGGTTCATAATAGTGACCAGCTGATGCAAGAGATCAGGCTGTGATTCAAACAGCTCAGGAGCCAATTCCTTCATCACATCTTCTAGCTGCTCTGCTGCATGAGAGGGCACACCATACCACGTCTTCGGCTCTCCCCTATAATAAACACATTACTTAAAGGAAAGCATGATGACACATAGCTGCAAAGTACACCTCAAATTTAGCACCAATGTCCACAGAAGCCAAATAGTTTGCATATAGACACAAGAATGTGTTTAATTACCAACCATCATCTTCAGCATGTACCATTCTAATCCAAAAAACCAATCACACTACAACACAGATAGCCATGTCTGACAGATTTGCCATGACAAGCCTAATACGGAAGATAATTGTTATTTACTATGCTCAAAAGGGATAAAACGGGCAATTATTTTCTGTTAGGAAAAATAAAGTAAGTTTAACAACCTAAAACTCAGCCATCACAGCTAATGTTTAAAAGAAAAGAGATCTTGATACTTCTTCACTCATTTAATAAAGCTTGGAATGGTCCTATTCCATCGGTTTCAGAAATATTATACCAGCTAAGCAGAAGTGGAAAGAATAAAACACGAGATAGTGGAATGAAATACAGGCAATCCTTCTAATATACATAATCAATTACTGAAAACCAGCAGTCCACTGGATTCTTCAGATAAAAAATGCCTAGTAAGATGAATTAGTTGAGTTTGAGGTAAGTAAAATATTAACCAAAACTATTAAGACCAAAATTAAACAGAAAATTACTTGAGAACTTACTGTTCCAGTCCTTCCAGTCCTGTCTTAACTACAATAAACTGTAATGATCTAGTACCTATAGTGCTGAGGGTTTATTTTATTTTATTAAGAAGTACAAGCAGTAGTCTGCTGAAATACCTGAAACTGTTTACATAGCACTATTTAAATGTATTAGGCATCTTGTCACCAACAATTGCAAAACTTAGACAAGGCACAGGGCAGCATTTTCTGTGGTTCCTACAGGCTTCAGTGACACCTGCTGGTAGGACACAGCTAGAAAACCCCAGTGAATATTATTCTGCAGCTGAGCTGCTGGAATTCACCAGCTGACACAAAACTCTCACATACTGATGTAGTTAATAGCATGCTGAGGTCAATCACTGAACTCAAAACAAAATTAATTCCCCTCCTGAGCCTGTGGATCAGATCTTACTAACAAACATGCTTCTCCAGAGATGTGCAATCACAGTCAAAAGGCTGTCAACTCAGCCTTTCCAGATGTACAACAAACTTTCCGTTCTAAAAGAGAGATTCCCACAGCTTCCCCCTCCTTCCCCCCTTGCTCCCTCCACTGTGACTGAGCTGATGAATTGCTAAGACTGCAATGCGAATACTCTGTCACAATTCCTCTTTTCAAACACAAAAGCTAAAGACCAGAACACTTCTAGGATTGTTCTGAAAGTCAGAATTACTTCCAATTTTCTTTTCTCTTAACTAGGAGTATTTCTGTGTACACACAGATCTGCTGATGACCTGTCAGCTCTGATGCCTGTGTAAGCCACTGGGCAGAGCCTACAATTCTGGCATGGGGCACACCAACATGAAATCACAAAGCAGTGAACCAGGGAACTGTAACTCAGTTCAAAACCAAAAGCTTTCTTCGAAAAGATGTGAGCCTGTAAAGTACGATTTTACAGTGATATTGGATTTTTGGCAACACAAGAATATTAATCAATTAGTGAAAAACACTGATATGCTTAAAATGGTGTCTGTATTTGCTTTTAATCCACCTCAGCTAAGAATACAGGCCATTCATCACATTTAGCTTTTTGGTTAAAAATGTCAACATCCCCAGGAGATGGATGTTCTCCCCAAGGAGAACTACAAATTTTCTAACAGCAAACAGGGATGCGTAAGGTACATGTAAAGAGGAGAGCCCGTACCAATGCAGGTAGTTGATGGAATAGCTCCAGTGATCTTCAATATGCCAGCAAAACGAGGAGAAGCACATCCCTACATACAGCCAAGGAACCTTCATGCCAGAAATATCTGCATTGATGTGAGCAAGGACTGATTGTTCTAGAATTGGCATGTTATTCAAGTTCCAACCAGAAAGTGCATAATCCTGCCAAAAAAAAAAAAAAAGAAAATTCTGATCAGAAGAACATAAGGACACCAGCCTGAGAAAAGGAACACACAAAGGAAGATATCTTAGCCTACCCATTTCTATAGTAGACAGTAATATTCTCCAGAAGTTAAGCATTAAAATAAGGAAGTAATTTCTTAAATACCTTAGTCAGCAACTAATCAGACTAAGATCTAAGGCCAGTCCTAGTATTTCATCATACACAGCTAATCTTCTTTGGATCGAGGCTTATATACTTAGGCTTTGTTTCCTCCCTGACCCCCAGTTTATTGGTTTCACGCTTTTCAGGTGGAACAAAATACCAGCAACACTAGTAGAAGAACAAAACATACAAGTCTTCAGTAAAATAGGATAACTTAAGACTGTAAACAGCACAATGAATCCTAGGTTACTATTTCAGGTTTAAGACCTGCTTTACTGCACTGCAGTTTACCTTAATCTTCTTTATCACAGAATGGTCAGGGCTGGAAGGGACCTCTGGAAATCATCCAGTGCAACTCCCCCTGCTAAAGCAGGTTCACCCAGAGCAGGTTGCACAGGATCACATCCAGGCAGGTTTTGAATCTCAGAGGAGATTCCGCAGCAGCTCTGGGCAGCCTGTTCCATGTTCTGCCACCCTCAAAGTAAAGAAGTTTTTACTTATGTTCAGATGGAACTTCCAGGGTTCCAGTTTGTGCCCATTGCCCCTTGTTCTATTGCTGAGCACCACTGAAAAGAGTCTGGCCCCATCCTACTGACATCCACCCTCTAGATATTTATAAGCATTGATAAGATCTCCTCTCACCCTTCTCTTTTCCAGAAAGACAATTTCTCTTCTTATATATTACTTTAGAAAGGTTTCTTGGGAGGAAAAAAAGTCTTACACACTCACTTCTGAGAGGACAGCACCACCATTTAGGCAATCCCACCTTTACTTTCAAATACACACAATTTGTAAAAAAAAAAAAAAAAAAAAAAAAGCTTTCTTATTCTGGCAACCATACACTAAACTAAGGTGGATAGAAAACATTAATATGCAAATCCTATATGAAATATGCCCTAAATGCCTTCACCTTCACACAATTTGTAAAAAAAAAAAAAAAAAAAAAATTCAAACAGACTGCCTTTAAAGCTCATTTCTGTGCTTTAACATCTGATTGCTTTTCACCTTAAAAGAAGCTTAGCATAGATTCAGACATTTTAGGCATATCCTATAGCTGCTGAAAGGACTGGTCACACCCTCAGCTCAGCCACGTCGCTGCTATTTCCTTTGCCCAGACACTATAAAGATAATGCTGTAAGTCAGCCGACTTAAGTGATCTGGCTAGAAAGTAACTTTTTGTTTACTTACTACTTTCATACAAACAGATGGACAGTTCTGACTCACTAAGCAGCTACACAATCACTGCATAGCCAACAAAGGTACAGGTAGGAAGATGCAGGTACAGGCAGAAGACAATAGTGAGCAGGAATACCTCTTCCAGTGAGGAGGAGAAATTGATTTGGGACTGTACAATTATGAAACACCTTTATTTTCATTTCATCTAAATGTAGACATATAAGCAGCCAGAAAATTGATAGGCTGCAGTAAGATGTGAGGGAAAATTGGTAATATACTTACCAGATGTTCTTTATAAAATTTTATATAATAGGATGCTGTATCTACATCTTTTCATTCTTAAAGCATGCTGAGTCAGAGAAACAAGATAAATCCAATTAGTTTGGTTTACCTATTATGAACCTCCTCAGGAGGTTAGAATCATGTTTCTGTAGCTAACTATAAAAAAAATGTTTGGAACAAGAAAGAAAAAAAATCTTATACTCAGACATACTGTAACAACTTGCACAGCTTTGCCTGCTAAGATTACATGATACAAAACAGGTGTGACTTAAATCATGAAAAGCAGCTTAGCTTTCAACAACAAGATCTGTAAGAGAACTGAAAATATCAGATAAATGCCCTGCTCAAAAGGAATGTTAAGTGCACGCAAAAGCCTTACAAAATTTCCTCACAAAAAATCCACGCCGATTTCTGACCTAAATTCTTAATGTGAAATCTTACGCTGAGTGATCAGTGTCTTGTTCCTCACCTCCTCCTCTGGCATCAGCTTTCGTCGGCCATCCTTCACTGGGAAGCCACTTCCAAAGTCCTTGGATGAGATATCAGCACCATATTCCACAATGACATCTTCTTCTATGCTGCTCACCAATCGCCAGAATTCTTTTTCTACGAGCTCAGTGGGAACCATCTGAAAGCAGAAAATATGTTAGGATGTACGCAGATAAAACATAAAAGTTATCATTCAAGCAATAAACCACTACTAATCCCCCACGCATTTTCAAACACCAAAGCCACTCCTCTCTCCCCTCCATCTCTTCAAAGTCATGCAGTTTGATTTACATTCCCTAGTAGTGGCTGTAAGGTAACAGGAACATGATGATAAGGGATGGAACAAACAAAAAAGATGGCATTACCAGAAGTACAGCTAAAAAGAAGGGGAAAAGGAAATAGCTAGCAGAAGCCAAGCAGCGACCAGAATGAACAGCATGCAAATTCCAAACTAATTCAGAGGATAATGACTGGAACTTCTGAGTAACAGTAAGGAAATTCAGAAAAATAATTGTGTTCAAGACTGTAGTCTTCATACAGCTCATTATATACATTTATTTATTTGCAAAATAAGCTTTGTTCTGTACTTTGCTCAGTGTCCCAAAGCTGTATAATAAATTGGGAGTCATTAAACAGTAGAAGCTTTAGGAAAAATGCCCATAAATTACTAAAGAAACCTAAGATGAGAAGAAGGTTGGTGCTGCATGTAGTCTACAGGACAGTGGAATCGTGGAAGTGTGCCAAAGCAGAAATGATAGTTTTAAATATGCTGCTGAGATGCAGAACAAAAAAGATGCGATTATCAGACAGACTCAGTCTATTTACTTGTTAATACAAGAAAAGACTGTAACAGGAAGGAAAACAATGATTTATCCTCTTAAACTAAACCAAGACAAAAGCCACAGAAGGCCAAGAGAAAGATCCCTTTGCCAAACAAGATACTTGGTTCACTTAATCAAAAAGAGCAAGAACTTAAGAGTACAGCTAATAAGGTACACCCTAACAAGCAATAAAGCTATCTGTCCAAAGGAAAAGGGTGAAATGAAGTTGAAATGAGACCAAATGCCAGAAAGCTAAAAAAGCTCATTTGTTTACATGTTTGAAGCTTATGGTGCCTCTTTAAACAAAACTAAGATGCCTCAGCAAAAATCCAGGATCAGCTGAAACCTCTTTTTTTTCTCCCCCTACAAAAACCACCAGAGTTGAAACTCACATGGACCGGCATGTTGAAATAATCAGACTTGAAGTTATCAGCCATTTCACCAAAGCTCTGGAGAGTATATTCCCTGACAGCTTGTTCAAATCCAAAAGCCTCACGGGGTTTGTTGCATTCCTAGGAGATGGAACATAAAAACATTATTCCCAGCAGCAGACTATGACAGTTATGTTTTTAGAAAAAAAAAAAAAAAAAAAAAAACCAAAACTCTCATGTCCATCTAAGTCCTTAACAAACACAACAGGCTATCAGTTTTGAGTGCTTTTTAGCAGCTGAGGAAGTCCTACCACAACAGAAACAGAACAGAATTAACTGTACAGAAGCTAATCTAACATGGTAAATCCAAAATGCTACACAACTCTGCTTCCCTGTCCAAAACTAAGTTTCATCATCTACTGCTGCCAGCCACAGAGTACAGCAGAGCACAAGATGCTTAGCCGTAAGGTATTTCTTAGACATGCTGGATTCAAGCCCCTGCAGAATAATTGCACAGGAACAGACCCTGCAAGTGCTTCAGTCTTACCAAGTCTTCAAATCATCAATGCATTTGGCTCTATGGAAGTATACAGGAGGAGAGAGGAAGATGGTAATTAAAACAATGCAACACAATTAACAGACTTGGTCCATCTGACAGAAAACCTCCAAGTCTTCCTCTCTTCTACACCCATTCATCCCAAGAGCGAAAAAAACCTTATTTCACATTTCAGCTACTCCCCCCACCCATTTCTACAGTGTTCTTTTCAGCCTCTTTGTATCTGACAACGTTTATATATACAACACATACTTGAACACACGTATGACAGAACTCTCTGATAGGCAGCTGATACTTCAGTGAAAGAAACCGGACTGGAAAGGAATTCAAGAGATCGGTAGTTTCTTGTTCTTTAAAAGGAACTATTCTTAGACTATGACCACTATCAAAGCAGTACTTAAATGGAGCCTGCAACAGAGAACCTACAACAGCTGTAAACATTGTCAATCTTGACCTGAATACATATAAAGAGCCCTTACTTTACTCTTCCTACCTTCTGTTCCAGCACCCTGCTACTAACATTACATTAAGCATCTGTGCACAATTAACATTTAAAGTAAAAGTGAGGCGAAAAGCACTAGTGAGCATTCCAGACATTTTTGTGCTGTTATTTGCTTACTTTCCACTACATAATATAGCTATGATTTTTCCCCTTCTTCCTCTTACTTTCAATATATTTCCAGAATTTTTCAAGTATTTTCTGTATCATTTCCTAGAAGCAACTTACTTGACACCTTAGGTTTCCCAATTTTGCCCTTATATGCACACTTTTTCCTCAGGAACAACATATCCCTGTGTTTACTAGCACTAGTAAGGAGTAGTGAAATTTCTGGAGAGTTACCACATTCTGAAACCACTGCAGTCACTATATTTTCTATTACGTTCTCTAAATGACCTCCACATTGGATCACTGTTGTTTGCGAATATGCTTTTACTGTGCTCTCTGAAGGGAACAATAAACAAGCAGCTTAATCCTCTCTGTGAGTAGCAGCCCAAAGGGCTGGTTTCATCTTTTCCCTTGTCTGCATCTATGAATGTCCACCTCTCTCACAACAGCATTTGCCCGAGTTCATATGACAACCTAATTTCTCTTGAGGAAGGGTTCAAGAGCAGCAAGCTGATCCACCTCAGCATGTGGCTGCACAACTATTCATACACCATCATAAAGAAAACAGTAGCCCTCAGCCAGGAAGGGTGTGGGGTATGTGGGGCGTCACAAGGCAGAGACACGTATATGCAACTGCCCCTCCTGGAAAAAACATGGTTTAAAAAGTTAAAGCTAGTCACAAAACTACAGATTTAGAAACAGTAAGTTTTTTCCCCTCTGAATCCTACATCTACCAATTTCCTGAGCTTGTGAAATTTGTTTTCTTAACACAAATACCAAGCCGATCAAATGATGTCTTCTGCCTTTAGGCTGTTGAGCAGTCATCTCCTGAAACTTGGTAGCTCTTCTTTTTTCAACAATGAAATTCAACTAGCTTCCACTTCCAGAGCCTCAACAGTTCCTTTTTTTAGTCTAAACCCAATCTAAAATAGCTACTTAGTTCTTTCACTTTCTGCCACAAGCTATTCGGAAAAATGCCGTAATGACTTCCCAATAACCAAAGCTCCCTGTTATGTCCCAATCACATACTTCATAGTTTTCAAAATATCTCCTCAAAAGACATTTCAAAATGCTGAAACACCTATTGAAACTCTACTTCTCACTCTAATTTCTCCCTACCAGCTTTGTAAGTTAGTTTCAGTTCTTAGCATAAAAAGGCCAAAGTTTTAGATGTCACATGGCCATATAATAAAAAAAGATTATGCCCAAGCTCTGGAAGGAACATTTCTCTCTCCTTATGGCTCATCAACCAAGAACAGCTGGAGATTCACAGCTCATCTTGACAACACTCCAAACAAAACTATGGCTTCTGCCCAGAAGAAATGGCATCAAGCTGAACTGCTGCTCTTCTGCTCTTTTCAGGAACACAAGTATACATACATAGCTTGAGTAGTTCTTGAACTGTACCTCAGCAACACACTTCGGACACCTCCAGTCACCTTTGGGTACATCAGGTAAAGGAGGAATCAAGCAAAAAGTGTGATAGCTGTCATCACATCCATCACACAGTAGCAGTTTGTCCTCGTTATTTCCTCTGCCACAGAATAAGCAAACATAAAGATCAACCTGGGGAGAAAAAAGAAAATAGAAGTTACAAAAAGTTTCCTCATCCAAAACCTACCTGCCTTAAACTAAGGAACAAAGGATGTAATCCTGAAGTCCAATACGCGAACATCAAAGCAGGGTCCTCTGGTTTTTGAGCAGTACTGATAATAAACAATCAGGCTTTGAGTTCCCAAAGGAGTAATACATGGGAGACAGGGGGACTTTGGGTGCTGCAAAATAACTAACCAGTTCTGTTAGACAATTGTTTTCTATACAACTCAAAGCAGCATCTCATTTACATTATTCCAAGGCAAAAGTTTAGGTTACGGTTATCAGAACTTCATGCTCTCTCTTCTCTTTGGACCCCCATCATGGAAAATAATTCAAACTAAATCCCTACAAAGAGCACACGGCTGAGGAGTATCTCCCAAAACTGTTCCAAAACCACACATGCCACCGCTACAGCAGCGGAGCGATTACCTTTGCAATGGAAGAGAGGAGTTAACAAACCCCACAAACCTACAGACCAATCTAAAAATCCAAGGGGAAGGGAAGCAAACTGCATGAAAAGTACCAACTTTTCTCATTTTCTCCAAAATAAAGGATAAAAACTCCAAATAAGAGAGAAGAATTAGTCCCAATAAAATAGCAAACAATTTTTGCAGGTGTCTGTTGAAGATAATCTCTCAACAAGAACAACGCTCACTAGGAGATATTCTCAGTGACCAAAGAGAAAAACACATCAACAGGTATCAAGTTTTCTTTGATGTTGCTTCCTGTCCAAAGGTCTTACAATTTAATAAAAACAGTTAATGTAGTACTGAAGATCTGTAACAATCTAAATAGAGAAAATGTGTATTACTTTTTCAGAGCTAAAAAACTATCTTATCTATAGATTTTTAATAACAACATGAACTTCATGAATAATACTCCAAATTCTGCTACAACTCCTGTTAGTCACTGGGCAACTCAAGCTACACGTATTACCTTTGTGCAGCATAAAATAACACCAGGGGTGGTGGGCTTGTTCTTTGGAGGTCTGTTATTTTCATTGAGATGTCACGAAAACGTGGGCTTTTCCACTGATTAGGCTCACACAGTTCTGTTAAATACTTGATGTCAACCCCATCTCAGTTATCCCAGCCTAGCTAAGTAAGCAGCTATCTAGCTATGCAAAAATATACTTAAGGACGTTGATCAGGTTTCTTAATAAACAGTTTTTAAAAATAATGCAGTCCTACTAATAGACATACCATTTTCCCCTTTGAAAAAAAAAATCCATGCACTCACCCTCATGGAACATCACATCTGTCTAAAACACCAAACTAGTTGCTTTTGATGCACGTATATAAAATGGAGCAAACATTCAGCAATGTTTAGCATTTAGTACTTCAGCAAACATTTCCAGGTTCTCTTCCCAAAACTAAAAGTGCATTAAAATGCTGATCATAAGTGACTATTCTATGATACTCACTAGTTGTCTATCACTGACAATACCTTCTTCTCTCCAAATTCATATTAACACGTGCTATCTTTCACATCAGCCCAAGTGATAACTTGTCAACTACAAAGACTGCATTGAAATACATGTTCATAACAAGCAGATTTGTGATTACACAACAACCAGAAATAAGCTTCCTAGCCATAGTAAGGCTATGGTGACATATAATTATATTTATTAGATAAAAATAAAAAGGTCTATTTTATTTCACAGTTAGCACTTCACAAAAAGACAAATGAATGAGGGAGAAATATAAACAATACCGTAGCACAGTATTTTACAGATAAAAGTTACACAAGGCGAACATACCACCTGTGCACTTCAAAGCCTGCCTTCCTTGAAGACCTCTCATCCAAGTACAAAAAAAAAAGGAACCAAATGGTAGTGAGCCACAGAATTTCACGAGATGATAGTTACAGCAACATAGCTGCAAAACAACAGTTCTGCTACTACAGTATTTTGATTTTCTCTTATAAAAAGAAGTAAATGGAAAAAGTAAACAAATATAGTCTTCAATGAAGAAAGAGACTAGACAAAGTATTTTTAAATTAAAGCATACTTAAAATGGTCACAACACTTACAAAGCCTAACCATATACTCAGAAGTAGTAGTACAATTAAAAAAAATTCAAGTCACACAAATTCTAACTTAGCTGCAACGGCACAATGATCTGTCATTTAAATATCCAACTTCTCCCACATTTTTTTTTTTCCCCCCCCAGGAGGCATTTCCACATATAAAAATATGATTACTAGAGACTTTCAGTTGCCTTGGCCTTCTACTGCTGAAACTTAGAATAAGCTCTTTTAAGTGTTCTCAGGCAAAGAAAAAGGAACAGCTGAGTTACTAGTGAAGAGTCTAATTCTTAAGGCATTAAAAGCATGCATCTTCATTCATGGTTGCGTACACATGCTAAATTATGACACTTCAAAAGTAAAAAGTCATGTGCTACAAAAGACATTAAGAACAACTATACACTGATTTTCCATGGTCAAACATCAGAGCGCTAAACATTTTGTTTCTCCCCTTAGGGGTTTCTCTTGTGAGGACTTGTATAACAACTAGTTTAAAATCAAACCAGAAAAGAAAGCTGGAATCGCTAAAAAAACCCAAACTCCTTAAGTACTAGAGCACTTGAAAATATCTTTTAAGGAAGAGTAGTAGTAGTATAATTGTTCTACAAAGGGGAGCTGAAATACAAAGTGAACTACTGAAAGCATCACGAAGTGTGTGGCAAAACAGGCCCCTCAAACCTGTGATAACTTCATGTTGCAACACTCCTCCTGTCCAAAAGATTAAAACAGAAACCTAGAGCACAGATTATTTTTCAAAATACTTTTCATTCTTCCCGTAACAGTATCACATGCTGCAGTGTCCGCTCATTCATCTATTTGGGTGGAGTTGGGGGGTGTTTTAGAAAAAAATTAGTAAAACAATGATTTTCTTATTATGTGAAATCACACCAAAGGAATTAAGCTTACAAAGTTGACAGAAAGAGTTCCTTTGCGTTGCCTCATCTGCATTCCAAATGCTTCTGATCTGGTTCCCTTGCGTCTTCGTGTCACCTCATCTTAATGTAAAATAAAGTTAAATGTTAATAATGTCACCTATCAAGAGAGACTTAACTTGCAAAAATAACTCAGATATCCAGCCTGGTACCCTGGCTTTCAAATCAGAAACTACCTGACAGTCCAAAGAAAGCAAAAATGGCTTATACCTGGCCAATTTAAAATAAACAAGAAATAGGAAAATATATTTTGATTATTCCCACAGATGATCCCAACAGCCTTACAACACAAAATTAATTCCTCTCATAATTCGTGCATTTAGCTGATTGGATCAGTTTCAGTATTGTCAAATCCTACTTTCCCTCCCAGTCACTCAGTTCATGCACCAGCTGCTAAATTGTTATTGTTACTATATAATACATAGAGCTGAAACTATGCCAGGTTACATGAAGCACCCTGCAAATGTCTCTCATGAATGAAACACTAGAATACTTAGCTTTCTTCTTCTAGTTAAAGTAATTTACTTACTACTAAATGTTGTCCCTAGAGACATGCAGAAAGATTTAACAGCCTCATTACTTTACAGAGCAACGAGCCCAAGATTTAATTACCCTCCTTATCCTTTGTTCCCAATGCCAGTCCCATCATCTTGGGTCCAGCTCCAAAGATCTGCAGCTTCTTCAGTTCGGTATTTCTACTCATTTCTCCTGCCTCTGCCTAAAAAGAAAAACAAGACCACATCAGCACAAACCATCAATATTTCTCCTCCAGACCTCTTCATAATTTCTTTACATTCTACTCTCTCACAACATCAGCTCATCAAAAGAAGGGAAACAGAAGCATGCAAAGACATGATTTTCTGTTCCTAAAGCCAATGAACAAATGCCAGTGATTTAAAAGAAAGCATTTTTTCCCAACTTTTGAAATTATTTCCCATTTCAGATTACAGACAAACTACAGAAAGTCACCTATACAGCAAATAAATGAGCTAGGTTTGACATTTAGCAAAAAATTAAGAATGCCACAGCAGTATTTTCAAAAATCACCATGATTCAGTCAAGTGCTTGGATGTTAACACAGACCATTTCGACAGGATTTTTTTATCTGCTTCCTTCAGTAGAGACATATACATGACACTAATTAAAGATCGAACCTACTTTCTTAAGCTTGGCTGCTCTTGCTATTTGTGACAAACTGTTATGGGTACAACTCTTGAAATCACAAGTACTCA
Source organism: Buceros rhinoceros silvestris (assembly GCF_000710305.1). Classification (NCBI taxonomy): domain Eukaryota; kingdom Metazoa; phylum Chordata; class Aves; order Bucerotiformes; family Bucerotidae; genus Buceros; species Buceros rhinoceros. Next base: position 10,392 of record NW_010406536.1, on the reverse strand, counting down.
TGATGTCCTTGCAACCTCAAAATCAGAGGTGAAAAGACCCATTAGGAGACAACTCCAGGCCCTTGTCAGCATTGTCTCTTGAAGTGCTCTGTTCCGCTGGACTTCCTGTTTCCCATTACTCACCTACCTCATTTTCCCATATCGCTGCCACTATCCTAATAGCAAAAAGAAGCTCCATGTTCTGCTTTTGTCCACAGTTCATTCACCTTGGTATTTCTCTTCATGTCGTCTCCTTAGACTTTGAAAACTCTTTTGAAGCTAATACAAAAGGCCCCTAAATTCTCATAATTTGCAATCTTCCCCCTGACATTCCCTCATTGTAGATCTCAGCAAATCTAATTCCAACAAGGTTATCTTCAACTAAGTTACTGATGATACTTCACCTGTTAGTTTCCACAGAGTTATGGCCTGATATATTATGCATGAAATAAGCTCCCTTGGAGTGAACATGCATTCAGGCTTGTTAATCAAGAAACAAAAAAAAAGGTCAAACGCACCTGCAATAAAGCTAGAAGAAAAAAGAGAATTTTCATTTATTCACACTAAATCAGGTTTTTTCTTGCTTCCATAACACATTAAGAGAGATATCGCTTCCTAGGCATTATTACTTCAAGGTATTTTTAGTGGTATTTAAAGCTACTGTTCCCACTGAACTGTGTATGCCATGTGCTAACCAGCATCTTTCCAAACTGATTATTGCTGACATTCTAATTTTGAACATTTATGAATTCTATGTTGCTATTAAATTATTTTCACTTCAGATACTTTCTAATCCCACTCTAAAGCTGCATGCTAACTGGCAAATTTTTCTCATAAACTCCTCACTTTTGGGCTAACAAGCCATAAGAAAACACTAACTTCTTTGCTGTAAAGGAAAGCCCCTCAGTTCCCATCCAAAATTCATTAACAGCTCATCCATTCTCTCAACTAATAGAACCTAAAAGAATCAGCCCACATTACATTTCTCAGCATGGTACCATTTTCTGTCATTTCAGCAACATATATGAACAATCTCCACAAATTCTCTCCTGCTACTGTGACCTATGATAATTTTCTCAATGTTAGCTGGAAAATAATTTTACTCTCATATTTACGAAAAGTAAATTCTTGCATTTCTTGCCATTTTCTCATTGTTAACAACATAAAACTCTATCACACTTTTGCATTGTATTTTTTCCATGTAAGTGAAATGAAACTCATTAAACTGCAGTTCTGTTCTCAGCTCCTCTTCTTCCTGAAGGATGAAGACTTTTTTTCCCCAAAAGCTTTTCCTGTATATGGATGAATCCTAGTAACATCATCCAGTTACACTGGATTCACTTGCCATCTTTTTCTGTTGTCCTACCCTCACCAACTCTGAAACATTTGCATCCACACCCCTCACCTCCAACATGTAATACTGCACTATCTACAACCAAGAAACAAAATATTTACATGTTTTGAGATTTTGTCAGCATCTCCCAGAGTTTATTTCATACAACTACTCCCACGGAAGGAAATCTTTCAGATTAAAGTAAAATTAAGCTTATTTTATTAACTCTGTTATTCTGCAATCAGCCAAATTTGTAAAAGAAACCTGAAAGCATATATACTACTTACAATGGGGCTTAATTTTTCAGAAAATTCTCTGGTCATTAATATCCTTCGAAAAGACAGTACTTCCGTTTTTCCAGTACTGCACTTCTCTAACAGAAGTCATCACGATGTAACCACACTAGACAAATCCCTTGCAAGTTAAAATACAGCCTAACAGGATATATTGCTTTCTTCTGAGAAAGAAGTATCCTCCTAAACTTAACTTTTCCTTAAGGACAGTCTTTTTTCCTAATGTGAATTCATTCTACTTTTTACTGTCCTTTTCTTCAAAAGCCTCTAGTAATTCAGTTGCCCTTCTCTGATTATTTGTGATAGCTTTCTTCAAATAAAGAGAATGAAGCATTAAATTTATTTTGAGTAGAATCTCTCATCACCAAATTATCCTCTTCCTATTCAGAGACAATGTATTCAACTAACATTTGATTGTAGTATTGAAAGATTCCCTTCACAAAGGAGAATTCTCATTCCCTGTTTTCTTTCATGTTTCACTTTCTCTAAAAATTCAAAAATTTGCTTTTTAAAAGTCTGCCACCCGCCCTTCTACTGCTGAGGATCTTTGTTTAGTTCAGTAACTTCTGATCACTATCTTTATGCTTTCTTATTCATCACCCATTCTTAGGTAAGTTATTTGCAAGAAGATGCAGAGCATTTTGGGAAACTACTTTTAGCAGGTGGAAAAAATCTACTGAGATGCAGAGGTCAGTGGTTTTTATCCATGCTCACTACCTAGGCACTGGACTACTCAGCACACTACACACAAATCACTCAAATGTTTCAGCCAGAGCAGAATGACATTTATTTAGCACATTTTTACATTACTTGCATATTACCTATTCTCTGAAGACTACCTAGACAATCTCTGGGACAATTCCAGTCAAGCACTTCAAACAATAAGCAGAGTCCTGTCTACAATAAGGAGGCACACTGAAATCTGGAACAATTTCTCAGCATTCCTCATATATTTATACTTCTATCATTTGGAGCTACTGAGAATAAATACAGTTGCCAAATACAGGTCCAGAGTTGTCTTAAGAGAGCAGATGTAGCATCCAACACAGCCAGAAAATACTTCTCCTGGCTGTGCAAGTAGGTTGAGTTTTTCCTGCATTGAAGAACTCATTTCAGCCATTCCAATTAAAGCAATGCTTAAGAGACAGTGAGGCTATAGGCCTAATGAAAGGCATTTAAATATATTTAGGTATATGTATTTACTTTTTGCAGATAAACCAAGTAAAATCACTTCTCTCATTTCTGAAATGCAGCCCTTTAAATGAAATGAAGCAGAAATACTGTGCTGGGATCACCACAGAATCATTTTTTCCAGCAAGGAGAAAGAATAACTACCATTATTCTACTAGAATCAGCAGGAGATCCCACAGGATCTCAGTAACATAGTGACTCTTTTATACCATGTATTAGAAGAATGTCACACTGGCATGATCGCATAAGATTCGTTCAAATCCAAAGCAGAATTTCACATAACGAATGACTGCTTCAGTTGCTGCAGCATTCTCGGTTTTTCTGGATAGCTCCCTAACAATACATGATTTGAAACTGGTAAGATCACAGCCTGGGACTGCTTGTGTGATGCATTGTTATATGGCTACAGTAAATAACATCAAGTCAGCTTCAGTAACCTGAAAAAACAGACTAAAAAGACTGTTTAAATCCATCATACCATCAGAGAAAAAGATGAAAATGTATATAGAATACTCAAACATCTCAGCAACAAGAAAGACGCATTTCAAAAAAAAAGTTGAAGAGCATTTGAAAAAACTCTGCGGTAATTAAAGTAAGTCTAGAATGTCATCAAGCAAGTAGTAAGTTTGTTGTGTATAAACCCAGCTTTTGTCCACGTTCCGCTGACTGGCCACCAGGGAGCCACTGGACCTGCTGTGGAAAGCCTCAGGATGCCACCTGCAATAGCGTCTTTGCCAAAAGATGAAGGCCTGCTTTTAATAGTGCAAAAGAAGCAACGGAACCATCAGGATAACCCTCCAAGATTATCTCTAATGATACAGCATTTAAAATAGTGATGATTCAGGTTTAATTGAGATTTACTGGAGGGTACTCACAGGCTTTAGTATCACCTAGAATACGAGAAATTTCTGTAACACCACTAATCCAAAAGAAGCCACTTTTCGGTAGAAAAACCATGGAAATTCTGTACAGTTCCAGCCATCACTGATCACATCTCTTCACATACCAGTTTAATTTCTTCAGAAAAACAGTCTGTCCAGCTTGAGATAATTAGTGCCAAGTGCAATTTCCACAATTAATCAAGATTTACCTACATTTGCATTTGTGTAACTAAAGAGCACATTTGAAAAAGTTTTAAAAAACTTTTAGAACTTTGGACAAGCAGAAGTTTCAACATCATTTCACAAATGGCTTTTCATCTATTGATTTTTCATAGATACATTCACTACCAAGGTACCTAGGCCATTTGTCAAACAAACCAAAAAAGCAGCTTTTCAAAATTTTTGGATACACAATGCATCTACCATAAGCCAACCAGGCCTGAGAGAGACATCCTTCTCTGGATTTTATTTAAACGCAGACTGCTTTGTGGTAGTGCTTTTGATCAGGCTCCCACAGCCAGACTGTCAAAGGCTGTTGCCCTGCCAATGCTGCTACGCTGGTGGAAGGAGTAAGTGTTCCCTGTAAGACCCAGTTAACCAGCATACCTGGGATTTAACGCGCCTAGTTCTCTTCAGCACAACGTTCATTCTTGAAGCCTGCTTTGGGGAAGTCTGGGCATCCAAGCTGTGGTCCTCAGCTTCCACTTTTTCCTTAAGGTCCAAGTTTGACTTTTGGATGCCCTAGAGGATCAGAGCACAGAACACTGCATTGTTTGATCAGGCTGTGCTGATTATTCCACGGTCTGTGAATCGCCCTGTTTGCTAAGAAACGGAATGAGCGAAATCACACGGCACCACACATGCCATTTGAACAAGAGGCCAATTAATCCATGCACCCTTCAAAGAAGCAAACTGAACGTCAACTGCCAGCTTATTGAGAGAGAGAAAGACATCTTTCCAATTAATCATATCATCCTTCGCTCTGTTTTCCTTCCCAACAGGGCTGGCCAGCCTCAGTCCTATAAAGAAATGGCTATCAGAAAATAACCACACAAGGTCACAATACAACTTCTAGCACTGTTCTGTCACAGATAAGCATGAGGGTGTTTCTAAGTCTGTTTACATAGCTAAAGCTTCTAAAAGCGTAGATCCTATGTCCTAGTTTCATTATGCAGCAAGTAGCATCCTGCGTTCAGTCTGGGTCCCCACTTCATCATGGTGAAAGAGAAGAGTCTCACCATAAGGCTGACCCCAGACTGGAAGAGCTCATAGGGGTATAAGATCCGTTCATAATGAGACTTCAGTAATGATCCTGTGCCTTTTCCTGGCAGGTAGCCAAGGCGACTTGCCACTTTAGACCATTTCTTCTCTTTAGTGACTACTTCAAAGCCTCCTTTGCTGGCAACAATCTGAAACACATAAATAAAAAAGTTATGGGTTTCGAGCTGCTCATTCATCACCTTGCATAAACCAAGAATCAATTAACCCAATCAAATGTTAAAAGGTTCTATTAAAAAGTGTCAGACTCCTGAATTCAGTCTGTTTCCTGAAGGACTAGCAAGTGCTTTAGTTATTAAAGTACTTCTCATCACTTAATACATTCAACAGGACAATTTTGCTAGTAAATGTAAATTGCATACCATCCTCAAAAGGAGAGGTCCAACAATTAAGATTTATGATGTGTTGGAAAGAATACAAAACACACCATCAGAACAAACTGAAAAGTTATCTCTCACCAGACTTGCACTCTGATGAAAAACACAAGTCTGGCCAGAAGTGAAGCCCACTCTAACAGTCCCCAGGCAGAAGAGAACACTGGAGCTCACAACTCTGGAGTTACAGAAACTCTTACAAAACCCCGAATGGAAGAGAGACGACTGTAAAAAGGGGAGAAACTAAACTTCCCTTCCAATTAACTCAGCCCATTTTTTACACCTGACATCAACTGAGTCTAGCAATTCACATAAAGAACTATCACTGTTTACATGTAACTAAAATGTACATAGACCGAAAAATGACAGACCGACTGCCTCCAAGCAATGATCATAACAAGATAAGAGTTGCTTCCTCAAAAACACTGTCCACATTTCCTTCACCTCCATTCCCTTTACAGTTTCACTGCCAAGTAGCTTAAAACCCAAATGGATTATAATTTCATTTATAGCATTGTAAGACAAACAGCATTTCTAAAACGGTGTAGTTCTGCATTACATTTCTTTATACATGAGGACCAAACTTCATGCTTAAGTGCTTCACAGACTGCTAGAAAACTCAGTGCAAAACCATTTTGTCATTGGAGTGAAATGCATGGTTTTCTTTTGAGGCTGAGGTAAATTCAAAAGTCTAATTGTGACAGTGACAAATAAAGCAGTTAATTCTGCTTCCTCCTATAACTAGAGACAGCTACACTTTGATAAAACAATCATATTATTGATCATTATCTTTCCTCATATTTACAGGAAAGTACAAGAAAGTCATTTTAAATGAAACTATTCCTAAATTAACTTATCTCCAAATGTCCATGAAAAACTGATTTCTAAACAGCAAGACAAGCCACTAACTAAGCTTTGACCTTCCAATCTGCAGCCAACTAAAATGTTCCAGCTCATAACAGTTTCCCAAATATTTCCCAGTACCACTGTGGTATTCTCCATATCCCAGCAAACCACCATAGGGTCAAAAAGGCCAAAAAAAAAAACCAAATACTGAAAGATATTTTATCAGCTTTTCTCTACATTTTGGCAGCAACTACACACAGTCCAAAAGATTATGACTTCTTCCCTTAAAAATAAAATCTATTCAGACCTTCACATTTTCATCTACTTAAGAGAAAGAAATGTTGATGGAAAATGGAAACTGATGCTGTAACCTAGAAGCACTAGAACAACCTTATCTTGATGTCTTACCTTAATTCCTTACCTTGCATGAAGAACTCTACCTATTTATATTAAAAATCCTTCCTTAGCAGGTAAGTTTGCAACAGTATATATATAGTACATATATTTCACCAATGCAAAAGCAAATTCCAACAGAGATTTCATTTGTATGCAAACTCGGAAAAAACACATCGAACACAACTATAGTAGTTTAAATTTCTACCATTGTTAAACCTACCCTGATTTGGAATTTAATTAAAATAATTATTCCAGAAGTTGACATTATAAAGCCTCAAAGATGTATGTTTATTGCACGTGGAGAACATCTACTGGGAGAGAGGAGGGAGCAATTACAACAGCATTTCCTTACTGAATTGCCAGGTCAGGAGCTGAACTGCATGAAAGTACACCGCTGCTTTCTCAAAAACCACCTCAAACTGCTGCAGCTCTACCACATGTAAAAAAAGGAGAACTGAAAATCAAGTGGCCAGCTGACAGGAGGATGTTCAAGCTATATACAAGGTAATGAATACATGCTGTATTAGAACACAACTAAAGGCAACTGATTTATCTGTGCCTGACATGTCTGCCATAACCATTCAATTTTAAATTCTTTCACTCTTTTTTTCCCCCCCACTCTCTCATTTAATCTCCATATTAATTAGATTAATGATGTAAAACAAGCCCTTCTCATCATTTGGCTTCTTGAGCTTGAATGAAAAACGGGGTCCCTGTCTGACCACGGCCTAAATCTGCTTACTCACCTTGCTCAGACCGTAGAGATCCAGTATTTTTCTCTCCACCACAGGGATTTTTAAATTGGATCCTTGGAGTTCCCAAAATTTTGCTAACTGATCCAAGAAGTCCAGCTTCACTCTTGTCATCGCCTGCAATCAGTAAAGGAAGACAAACACGTGTCCCAAAACGAGCATGACAATACCTTACAGTCCTGAGAAAAAACATGACAAGTTTTTATGGTGTTTACATTTTCAAAGTGTACCTTGGCAAGTGACATATTTCTTAGTCATGTAAAAAACAGGTAAAAATAGAACTACTGATAAAGATCTTTACAAACAGAATACTGTATGTGCTTTTCTCTCTGCATTCAAGAGCCTATAAACCAAACTCTTACCTAACAATTTCTTGGTTTGAAAACAAAACACATACTTATGAAAAATCAGCAGTCCAGGGAGAAACACAAAAACTGTTATTAAAATATACACTGGAGGGGGAGAGTCACGAAAAGTTAAACAGTTTTTATATATGCCTTAACCATAGAGAAGGGCCTCCTCCCTTGAGTATTTCTGCAGTACTCAAACCACTTTCCATAAGGAGAGCCATTTACAAGCCAAATAATACATGACATTTTGGTATATGAATAGAGCAAGGCTTTAAGAAATGTTGTACAGAAAAGCTAAAAGCAGGACAGAATGGGACTCACACTGCTTTCAAGAAAGCTCCCATACATTTCTGAATCATAAAATTAACCAACTATAATAAGCCCACAAAAAACCAGTTCATTTTAAGGCTTAGAAGACATTATCAAGACAGTATAACATAACCAGGGGCTTCAGAACTGCAGCTAATGTTTAAAAAAAAAAAATGCATTGCCTGTGGAACTCTGAAGGCTAGACACTGGCTGCTCAACATGGTACTTGGCATTCATTTTAGACATTTCCAGTTCAATGTGAAAAACTTTTGTGGTTATTTTGGGTAATAAAATATAAACCAGACTTTTCCCAAAGCCATGAAGAGTTATTTTATATGAACTCTGCCACTGCCAAGTGTAAACACTGATGTGGTCTATGGGTTTCTAAAGCCTCCTCCATGCAGAAACCTGCCAAGATGTAAATCTCAAGCAAGGAGACCTACAGCTTTCAGGGCAAACACAGAACTACATCAACAGCGGAAAAGCTCACCTCCAGTTCATTCAGGCGCTGAATTCGTGGAGTGAAACGGAAACTTTGTACTTCACATGCAAATGGAGGCTGCCAGTCCTAAACAGAGACAGAAAGACATCTTATTGCTTCAAGAAATTTCCCCAAAAATGCACAAGACTCTAACAATGAGTAAACAGGCTCCCAACAGTAAATTAGTTTCTCAGTACAACTGGTGACGACACTTTCCAATTTTATGGCATTTTTGTGCTTTTAAAATTATGTTCTTCCCACGGTATTTTAGTTCAAAAAAGGAGATCCTCAAAGAATTAAAATATAATAGAAAGGAAGGTTCAGAGCATTTCAGTATGCATTACCTCATACCAAGTTTAAATATGAGAAATATCCTGTAGCTTGCTGGTTAGTTATTTACTTTAAAAAAGTTCCACATATCCTGTACATTGCAAAATTCTCACCACCAACGGTGACAAACACTAAATAAGGCACATTATTATGCATCTAACTTTTTTCATGTTGTCTACAGTCATTTCAATAAAGGTAAGATCACCAGTCATGAGTCCAATTCTTTAATAGAAACGCAGCCTTAAATAATCACTTTCTCACAGTCAGCAGTTGGTTCAACCACAAGTGCCTCCTAACCCTATCTCTCAGAACTGTGTTACAACATCAAAACAAGTATAATTCAGCTTTTTAGTACTTTTTAAGAAAGCTTTAAGCTATCGTAGATTGTCTACCTGGCAGTAAATACAACCGAGTAAGGACACCCCATTCCAGGTAGACAAGCCACTGTAAATATTTATTTGCACTGCTGCAGCATATAAAGGCCTCAAGCACAATCATAAAATTTACAGCTTCTAATAACGGAAAAGAATAATAAATCTGTAAGATTAGTGTAAAGTGTCTGATTTAGTCCTTATTGCTGGCTGCAAATCAACCTGACGCATGCATCCTGCAAAACCCTGCAATGCAAACAGCTAAGTAATCATGGAGAAATACAAAGGAGTTCAACGGCCAGGAAAGTTCTAGCTATTCTCAATGCCCAGAATCTGGATCAGTTTCTTGGGGCCTCTCAACCTAAGCCATTCTGCTTATTTTAGAAAGGGCAACCCCTTGGAGGTCAAGTTTTCACCATGTCATTAAACCAACTCAAGAGAGTCCAGCAACCCAGACAGGTCAGAAGGAGAAAAAGGATCATGAAATCTAATCAGCAATCCACGTATCCAAGCAGTTCTCAGTTACAGGCTTTCTTTTCTTTTTTTTTTAATCCTCTCTCAAAATATTATCAAGTCTCTCATTTTACGGCTATAAAGTTTATTTGTACTTTAATTATGAAGCGATCCAACCGTTTTTTGCCAAATTGCCTGATGTTCCTGTCTAAATGGTTTACCGGGTCACGGGGCAAGCCATCATAAAAAAATAATCAAGTCATCGGAGAGATTAAGCTTCTACCTTCTAAACTGCTATGCATTAACGTAATTCCCCTGCACAAACGGGTTGGTCGCACTTTTATTAACAATGTAAAGATGGTGTTTACAAACAATGACCCATTAAAAAGAAATAGCCTTCCTCCTCCCTCTTCCCCCTCCCAGAGCAAACGCCTATTATCACCTACAACAATGCCCTCGCAGTCTTCACAAATTGGCTGTTGGGTTTGGTTGTTTTGTTTTGTTTTTTTTTAAAGTGAAAGGAGCGTGAAGTCCGGGACACCGCCATGCACTACTAGCTTCTCACCTGCTCCAAAGCAACCTCTGCAAAACACAGCTCTGAGGTCAAAGCCTATATAGATGTCCCTGGCACGGTCACCGAGGCCTACAGAAGGCGACACACGGAACCCCAGGCGAGCACCGGGAGTGGGGGAAGTGGCTCCCGTGTCCCCAAGTCCACCGCTCTGGCAACGAGACCCCGGGGCCGCTCAGACCTCCCGGCGCACCCCGGAGAGCC
>NW_010406535.1:14255-14470 GCF_000710305.1 Buceros rhinoceros silvestris | reverse complement strand
GGCAGGTTCGCTCCCCTTATGGAAAGGCATGTTGCGAGCGGGCTCGTGGATGTGTTTATTCCTGTCAGCCCTTGGCTGGTGGCGGGGAGCAGGATTAGTTGGTGAGGAGCGGGTACCTGCTGCCAAGTTCCCCCAAGAGGTGCGTCAGGCTGGGCACGGGTGGCCCTGTGGCCTGGAAAATAGCTGGGTGTGGGGGGGTCCTCTTTGCTGAAGGT
>NW_010406535.1:13691-14071 GCF_000710305.1 Buceros rhinoceros silvestris | reverse complement strand
TTCTGTGCCTTGGCAGGGTGGGTGCCTCCCCCCCTCTCTCAGGGACCTGCCGCTCCTGGGAGGAGCACGGCTCCGCAACCACAGAGGCTGCAAATGAAAGTGAAGAAAAGGAAAGAGAAATCCCCATAATCACAGGGCTGTGGGAGCAGTTTTGGGAGACACACCAGATTTGCTCACAGCTTGGCTCCTCCGGCAGCCGGCCGCAGGTCGTGGCACCGTCCCAGCTCGAGGCAGGGTAGCAGCAAATGCTCAGCAGCACTGGGAAGGCAGCAGCTGGGAGAGACTGTCCTCTGAAAGGGGACAGGGCAGCTTTGGGGGTACGTGAATGGCAGGCAGCGCGGGGAGCTACGCTGGGGGCCATGCCCAGCGCAGTGTTGAGT
>NW_010406535.1:10957-13591 GCF_000710305.1 Buceros rhinoceros silvestris | reverse complement strand
GCTGCCGTTGCTCGGGTGCAGGCTCTGGGTTCTGCCAGCCCCCGGATCTTCCCAAACAGGCTGCGGGGGATGCTCGGAAGCACTGGGTCTAATTAAAAGCGGGCTGACGTGGCCGGCAGCCGCTGGTGGAAAAGCAGGTTAATGTCCTGGTGGCCTTGGGGCTGGTGGAGGCACGGGGCCAGGGAAGGCAGCAGGCTGGCAGGGCTGCGGCAGACCTTGCTCCCTCAACCCCTACGAGCCTGGCATGAAAGTACAGCTGAGCCTGATGCTTATTCATTATCATAATTCATAATTGTTATTATTCACCAGGTAGCTCTGCTCCAGAGGTAGCACAAGTACGGCTGCACCTTGCACACTTGCCTCTGCCCATCCTGCTCCCCCTCATCCACAGGGCATCCGTGTCCTGCTGCCTTTCTGGCCATGCAGCCATCTGTCTGGCCATGCACTTGTCTCTCTGTCCCGCCCCATCCATCACTCTGCCCACTTCTGCCTCTCTTATGCCCAACTAACTTCATTATTCATTGTTTTTCTCACAGCAGCTATTTCTCCACCTCACTTGTCCCCCATCCGCCCGCTTAGGTGCTGGCTTAGGCCTGAAGGGGATGTTTAGGGAAAGCTGAATCCCGGAGTGCTCTCCCCAGCTTTCTCCGGGGTATCCTCCCTGTCCTCAGCTGCCAGGCAGGCACAGCAAATAACTCTCCTTGGAGCTCCCCTAAGGACTTGGTGATGGGCTGCAGAGCCCATCTGCCCCCGGGCAATGGGCTCAGCCCCAGGCTGCCTCTTGGTGGCCAGAAAACATGTGGATGTTGATGAGCTGCTGGGGAAGACTCACGTTTGTGAGGCTGGCCAGGCTTGGAGCTGCTGCCAGATGTGGAAATCTGTCCCCACTAAAAGCAGGGCCAAGAGCCACCAGGTCCTTGTCACAAGAGCCTGTCGCTTGGGGACTGGTCATTGGTCATTCAGCCTTGAGTCAAACCAGTCCCCAGGAGAGCTGACTGGTCACCTGTCCCCAGCGTGAGTCACCTGAGCCTCCCCTGTCAACCAGCAACAAACAGCTATTCCTGCTTAGAAGTGGCGTCCCAGTTTCTCCTGCTGTTTACATTCATCTACCTTCAAGGGTTTGCTGTGCTCCATTTTTTAATGTAATTTCATCAGCCATTAGCCCAGAATGCAGCTTAACTCCGCTGTCAGGTAACACATTTTTTCCCTAAGCATCTTCTTTTGAGCTGCTTTGGTAGCAGGGAGGGATCCAGCCCCTCGCGGTGACCTGGCAGTGGTGGCAGGAGCATGGAGCTCAGCCCGATTATGGTAAAACTGCTGAAAACCAGCTGTAACTACAGCTCGACCTGCTGGGAGCCTTGAGCTGCTGCTCCCTGGCCCCAGGGAATGGCCCTGCGGCTTTTTCACCCGCCGGCTGGTGCTTTCCTGGGTGGGTCTGGGTGCAGGGGGCGAAGTTCTTTCCATGCAGATTATATTAGGAGGGAAAATTAAATGCTGAGGCACAGAAACACTTTCACTTCCCTTAAAGCTAATAAGAGCACCCAAAGCTTTCAGCAATGACTGCGGCCACCAGGCTTCCTGTGCCTTCTGCACCCTGCAGAGGAGAGTGGTGGTGAGCTGGGGAAACTGAGGCACAAAAGACCTTAACCCAATTTAAGGGGGCAATAGGAAAAGGCTTGTGCTCTCCTTGCACCCTGTCTGCATCACCCTGCTGTCTCCTGCAAGGCTGGTGATGCCACTCAGTGGGGACATCCCCTGTCCCAGCCTCATGCCGGGTTACATGAGCTGACCCAGATGATTTTCCGGGGAAAACCCCATGTCCAGTGGGAAGCCTGGGAGAAAGCAGGATTGCTGCAGCACAGCACTGGCCCTGGCAGAGGAGCTCCCAAAGGCTTGCAGATACCTGGGGAGGATGCAAACCAGCTAGTTCAGGGAAATTGCTTTGGAAGGATTGTTTCGGTCCCAGCTCCCTCGGGGCTTGGACGTGCTGAGAGGAGCGGGCGGCTGGGGACACGGGGCTGGGGTAAGCGGGGACACTGGCTCTGCGTCAGGCTGGGTGCAGCTCTCCTCCGTCTGAAGTGACAGCCCCTGGGGCTGGCAGCACACAAGCAGCATCTCTGCAGCACTCCCGGAGCTATGCAAAAAACCCCCAAACCCCGCTCATCCCCAATCCAGGAGCTTTGTGCTGGAAACCTGCAGCCTCGGCTGTCCCATGGCTGGGAACAGAGGCTTTGCCACAGTTCTCAATCCCTCTGAACCGATTGCTGCCTCCTTTTCCAAACAGATCATCTGTGATAGCTAATGAATGACTCCAGCAATTAATTGCAGGGGTAAGTCCACTCCTAATGAGGAACAGATTTAGAGAACGAGCACAAGGAAAGCTCTTGGGCTGGTGGTTGCCTCTAGTTGAGCATAGACTCAGGATTAAGTCTGTGGGGCTTTCAATTAATATTTGAGGAGCTGATTAAGCTGATTTGGAGTGCTGGAGGACGCAGGCTGGGCAAGTCACGCCGCTGGAGATGCTGCTGCTGTTCATGTTGGTGGTGTTGGCTGAGCCAGGCTGGATCTGGCTGGGAGCTCTTTTGCTGCCAGAGAAGGTATGAAGCTGGCCGGGAGCTGTGGGGCACCGGCTGG
>NW_010406535.1:8803-10785 GCF_000710305.1 Buceros rhinoceros silvestris | reverse complement strand
TGCTGGAGAGCTGGAGCAAGGCTCCAGAGTGTGAGGCTTTTGCCAGCTGCTCCCAAAATGTGATGAGGTGTCTGAATTTTCCAGCATCTTATCAGAGCGGTACCTGGGGGGGTAACAGGTCCATCCCTTTCAGATGTGTGGGTGCTTCAGGCTGGGCTGCTGGAGGCCTGTGTGTCCCCTCGGGTGGCAGTTTCTCCTCTGCAGCTTGTGCTGCTGCTCCCGGCTCACCCTACCAAATCCCAGGAAAGGGGATCTCGCTGCATCCATCCCCCTCCATGCTCCCTGGCTGCTCACGCTGCATCTCTGGAGCTTGTCCTCAGCAGATCTGTGCCCAGTAATGCTGGTGCCAGCCCCTGCCGTTATGGTGGTCTGTGCCCAGGGCTGGATCCCCTTTGCTGGGGTCCTCTGAGGACCCATGTCGCAGCTAGGTGCACTCACTCTTGCAGGTCTCCTGTGCTTGGAGCAAAATGAAGCGATTCCCCTGCTCAGAGGCGATAGCGTGATGCCAGAGATGATGCTGGTCCTCTGAGGGAAGTCAGTTCAGGGCAGAGCATGCTGAGAGACAGCTGAGGGAAGAAACCCAAAACACCCCAAACAAACACCCCAGGGAAGGAATGGCTGGAGTGTGGGCAAGTTTCCGTTAGCGCTGCAGAACCATCGGTCACTGGAAAATCTTAGTGGGGAGCAAGAGGGAAGGAACCAGCTTCTGCTTTCTGATAGCGGTTCCTGCCGCGGCCCCCAGAGCAGAGGGTGTGTGAGGGAGTGAGTTAGTCATCACGGGCAGATGGAGCTGCCTGTGCCAGGGGCCTCTCCGGCCGCTGCCGAGCCCTTTCCCTTTAAAGGCATCGCCTGAATCACGCTACCGGCAAGGCTGCGCTTCGTCTGGCTCCCGTGCCCGACACTGCGGTGCAGTTGATAATGAATGACAAAAAGCATCTGATCTGTCCAAAAGCAGGACACCGATCTCCTGGGCTGCCGGAGGGAGTCGTCTCGGTCCTGCGGCTGCTTTGCCTCCTTTTCGGTTCACTCTAGGACTGGGGTTGGAAGCCAAGTTGCCAACCCCTGCTCAGGTCAGCTGCCGGCAGGGATGGAAGCAGGAGGGCAGGACGAATGGGACGAAGGATCAGGACAAAGGATAAGTGATGGGGCTGGAGGGCTCAAGCCTTGCCAGCCCCTCCTCAGTGGCACGTAGGCATCTCTGCCTCCTCTCCCTGCTGCAGACATCTCCTGGCCTTGTCTCCTCCTGCAGCTGGGTTTGAACGGGAAGAGTCGAGCCCACGCCTGCCACCGTAGTGGACCCGAGGGACCGCATCAGTCCTCCTCCTCCTCCTCCCTGTCTGCTCACGGTGCTGCCCACAGCTAATGACGGAAAGGAGAGAGAGTCTATTCTTCAGACCCAGTGCCCGGGTGATGGTATCTGCAGCCAATTTCCAGCTCGGCAGAGCAGAGTAATTTCGGTTGAGCTCCGTAAAGAGCTCAAAGGCTCCGCTCCCCAAAGGTTATGCTCCCGTGCGGACAATTGCAGGCACTTGGCTCTCGCCCTTCTCTGCAAACCATGGGCTTAGTGTATTTACAAATACACATACAAAGCTCCACAGCTGCCAGACCACACAGCACACAGCCCTGGCAGCTGCTGCACCAGTCAGCCGAGCCTGGCTGCCCATTTGTGTCCCTGCCTCTGAACACCCGGCCTGGGTATGTGCACCCTTAAACCAGCATACGTAGCACCCCAGTCCTGCGGAGAGGCATGAGGCTGCATCCCTGGTCCCGTCTGCTGCAATATCCCCTTGGCCAGGGTGCAGCTGTGCGCTCGGGCTTAGGGAGGCATGTCACTCACCCTGTTGGCTTCCCTTCCCCAAAGTGAATGCTGTCTTCCTTTGCTGGGAGCTCTGCTCTAGACTCATACATGTGTATCCTTTATGTATGTGATGTGTCATGCCTGACCCGGGTTCACCGTGAGCTGCCAGGGATGCTGCTGGCTA
>NW_010406535.1:7844-8673 GCF_000710305.1 Buceros rhinoceros silvestris | reverse complement strand
TCGTGGCCTCCGTTAACTAATTGCTCCTTGGGAGCCTGGGATGTGCCAGCCTTGGGGCCTCCCAGCATCACTCAGGGTGCTTTATCACTGCCTGTCATGTCCTACATGGAGCAAACTGGGGCTGGCAGAGAAAAAAGGGAAGGAAGAAAACATATTGGTGCCACTGGAAATCAAGGGCAGGTTCACACGTCACAGCTGAGGAGCGGATCAGCCGTCTCAGCAGTCAGCGGGGAAATAAGTTGCTGGCGTCACCGCTGATGTGAGATACATGCACGTCTTGTGAAGAGATACATCTGTGCCATATTTGCAGCAGAAGATATTCCAGCTCATGATTTAGCACCAGGCGCTGCAGGGTTAGGTTTGTGGACGTTCAGGATTTGAGGTAATTCCCCTGTACCCTGCCCTCTGACCCGAGGCTGGCTGCATTGGTGAGCCAGGAGGTTGGGTCTGGTTTGGGGGAGCAGAGCCTTTGGCATCGTCATGGCTCTGGGGACCCCAGTGTTACAGCTGGGATGCCACCCCAAAGCATGATTCTCACTCACATGGATGCCTGGGGATGTAGCTCAGCAACACATGACGGTCCAGGAGATGTCAAGGTCCAGGAGAGGCATTTAGAGCCTGGCCATCGCCGGTGCCATGTGTCAGGGCAGTGCCTTGCATGGCAGGTGGATGGGAGGGCCCTGTCACCAGTCCAAGGCAGGCAGGGATCTGTCTCTCCGGGTCTGGTGTGCCTGGATGCCAAGCCAGGGTTCGGTGTCTGCAGGGCTGTAGGGAAGAGTTCTGCTCTCAGCTCGGTGGTCACACATGAGACAGGGTGACGGAAGATGCT
>NW_010406535.1:7137-7726 GCF_000710305.1 Buceros rhinoceros silvestris | reverse complement strand
ATACAGTGGCTGTCACCCAAATATCCAGCTCCCCCAGCACTCCCCATCAGGTGTCCTGTGCCTTGACTGCTTTCCATTTCATCTCCATCCTTTCACCCAGCGCATCGGAGATGGTCAGGGCTCCCGCCAGCCCCAGTCCTGCTGCTGGTTCTCCTTTCTTCAGCGATTTGCCGATGCCATGAGCCTCATCTCTCCCTGTCATGACTCATTTCTTTCTCACTGAGGCTTTAATTTTTAAAGAGGCGCTCTTAGGCTCAGAGGTTTTAATACCTGCAGAGGTTTTAATACCTGCAGAGCCTCCCAGCAGGTTCCATTGAGTTTTTCCAATCGGTGTGGATGGGAATGCGGGAGGAGAGATGGCAGGAGCCGGTGGTCCCAAGCAGCTCTCCAGTGACACCCAGGATCACGCTGTGACAGGTACACAGCAGATGGAGTCCAGGCTGGGAGCTGGGAATGCAGGCCCTGTGCTGCCTTGCGGGGTTGTCCCTCTGCTCAGCCCGCCGAGGAAGGAGGCAGAAGGGATGGAGGTGCTCCTGCTGCTGTAGAGGGTCTGGGGTGGCTGGAAAGCACCAGCTGAGAGCTGCGAGGG
>NW_010406535.1:6666-7016 GCF_000710305.1 Buceros rhinoceros silvestris | reverse complement strand
GGGAAAGAGAAAACGTTTGGGCCTTGGGAGGATTCTGCGGGCCCTGCCACACATCGCAGTTTCGGATAAGCCACAGCCTCCCACGCTGGCTTTGGTCAGCTCCAGGGATGGAACTGTTTGTGGAAGGTGGGAAAAGGCTCCAGCTGCACAAACCACCTCGACCTTGATGGGCTGCAGGTCTTGATGGGGAGCAGACAAAGTCGCTTCAAGGCGAGAGTTTGCTCTCTGCCAGGGAGGCAGCGGGTTTGCTGTCCCCATGGAGGGTGTCGAGGGCTGCTTCCCTGCTCCAGGGTGAGGAGGGGCAGAGGGGCAGAAGGTGAGGGAAGGGGTGAGATACAGCGAGCCCAGCA
>NW_010406535.1:0-6466 GCF_000710305.1 Buceros rhinoceros silvestris | reverse complement strand
GGAGTGGCTGATGTTTGCTCTGCCTGTTGGCTTTGTGAATGTCAGGGTGCGAGGTGCAGCGGTGTTATCCTGCTCCTGTTCTCTACCGCACCAGGATCCTACCCACCAACAGCTGGGAGAAGAGTTTTTGGGGTGCAGCATGACTCGGCCGGTTGCAGGTCACCCCTCCCACAGCCCCGGTGTGGAGGCAGGTTGTGCCTGAGCCCCCAGAGTAGCAGCCCCACAGCAGAAAGCCCGTTCATGGGGCTGTTCACTCTGTCCCGGGGCCGTGGGAGGCAGGACCCAGCACCACGCTTGTGCTGTAAATCATGACCCTGGCACAGGGAGCATTTCCAGCCCCACCTGAGAGGTTTCTTGGGGTTTTCCCAGAAATATTTGCACTCTTTATTTCCCAAGGAATTGTTGGAGCCTGTCCTGGACCCAGCACCCGACAGAGGTGGGTCATCATCACCAAGTCACCTTTGCACCCTCCAGAGCAAAACTGCCCTTTCCCGGTACCCAGGGACCCTCCAGAGCTGCTTTGGCCGTAGGTGTGGACATGTGCTCCTGGAGAAAAGTTTCTCCTCCGTTTATGTGATTAATTCCTTCCTCCCACCATGGACGCCCGCAATTGCATCTATATCCGTGGCTCCCCACTCCTCCTCAGCTGTAAAATATTTATAACCCCCTACATTAGGGCTCTTCTTCTCTCTCCTCGCCTTTTCTCTTCTTTTATGCCTTCCACCCGGGCTCCCCAGCTCTGCTGCGCCATGCCGCACCAGGAACCGCTTCATTTTAATATAACTCAGCAAGTGGAGAAGCTGTGAGGAATAATTTAGATTTTGTTCAGGGAATTCGATGCTTTTTTTAATTGCAGTCATCTGCAGCTCCTTAGCGATGTATTATTGATGGTTATTATTCAAATAAAATCGTTGTTTCTTTTTGTTTTCTTGTGGACACAGTTGACAGTGTTTATGGTTTTCTCTTCTCCCTCTCTCTCCATATTGGGTAGAGGTCACCTTTTCAGCTTCTACTTTTCCAACCCACCTTCAGCACCCCTCTCCCCCTCACAGTGGGTGTTTGCAGGGGCTGGGCTCACCCCAGCTTTGCCCTGTGGCATCAACACCAGCAAAACATGAGCGATGTCTCTTTGTTATATTGCCCAGGGGTCCAAGAAGCAGCTTCAATGTAGGGTTAGGGGTGGCTTTTTGGAAATAGTGCCAGAGCCTGACTTTGTGCAATGCAGCACATGGGAGGGGAGGAGGTGAACAGCTCCAGGCTCAGGGTGGCTTTGCTGGGGCAATGCCAGCCCTGCCCAGGCTTCCTATGCGGCACAATGACCTGTGGCTGCTCTTCCTGGGCTTTCACCGGGCTCCCAAAGCAGATTTTTGGGAACAGTGGGGCAAGCCAGGCTGGAAGGAAGCACCTTCCACTCAGAAGGCTGCTCCCAACCCCACAGCGTTATGGAGGGGCAGCAAGAGGTCATAAATGCCCCCAGAAAGGGACCTGCTGGGGTTTACTCTGCCCCTGCTCTGCTGTCCTGCATCCTGGTACCATGCGCTGCGTGGGCTCTGCAGCATCACCATGCTGGGTACCGCAGTGCCCAGGCTGGGACCACCAGCATCTCCAGCCCCGGCGGACTTTCCCAGCCTGGCTTTTCCCCTCTGCCTCTAGAAGAAAGGCACCAAAGTAGGACTCGGGTGCTCCTCCGCCTCCCCAGCTCCGGGCCTGACAGCTTGCGAGTGATGGGAGAGTGGTTCTCCCGCGCTGTCACTTCTCTCTCCTCTCTTTCAGCACTACCCACTGCGTTGTCACTCCCAGCAGCAGGGACTTTCCTCAGTCCCACTAAGGTCCCGGAGCTGTTACCGTGATGCAAACACCGAGTACAAGGTTCCTCCTTGATGTGAGGAATGAAACGAGGTCGGAACTGGAGGGAAAAATGTTCATTTTGAGATGGAGCTGAGGATCTAGCTATTTCCCTCCAACTTCCTCAGGAGGGGACTGGGGGATCCCCCAGATCTCAAGGTAGGCATGAGCACTGCCCTAACCACAGGGAGCTCTGGTGGGATGCTGTACGGAGAAGGAAGGAGCCCCAGCAGCTCCAGCACCCCACTGAGGCTTCAACACGCCCCTGTGACACGGCGTTTCCCCCTCGCCCTTCCCACGGGTGCTTGGCAAGAAGCAGCTCAGCTCTTCCTCAGCTATCGCAAATATTAGGGGTTTAATAACAGGCACTAATAGATTTAGAGCCTGTCGTGGCTCCAGCTCCAAATAGGAACGTGTAGGGGTGGGGAAAGGAAAAGTGCCGTCAGTCACAGGCCTTCCAGGGAAAACACAGCGTGTCTGTCAGCTCACACACACTTTAGGGATGAATTCCTTAGGTGAGCGAACAATTCTGTCTCCTAATTACATCCATAAAGCAAAACGGGGCCCGAATCCCTCCTATTCTGCTTTGCTTTTTATTTCCAGCCCCGTCCCCAATGAAGTAGCTGCTTAATTAGAAATTAAGAGAGCTGCTAGAGTAATTGAGAGCAGAAATGGTCTAGGAGAGGTTTATTAGCAACCCCATGGCTGTGGGGGGTTTTCTGGGGCTGCAAAGCCCTGGGGAGCTGCTCCGGAGCAGGGGGAAAGCCTAGAACTGAGTGAGGCAAAGCAGGTAGAGAGGGAAGTGGTGTGGTGGTGATGGGACCCTGCCCACCAGCAGCACACACTGCTCTCCTCGCTCCGAGTCTGAGCATGAGCCTGAGCCTCACAAACAGGCATCTGTGGGCGCTGAAGCTCAGCAGTGCTCAGGGCTGAGCGGAGGGAGGGAGAAAAGGGGAGGAAGAGGCAGAAAAAATTCCCAAATTCCTCTTGCACCAGCCCCGCATGGCTGCGGGAATCACCTGGGAGCATCTTGGCCCCCCTGCCCTGCCCCGCAGGAGGGGACCTCGGAGCGGAGGGGACCCCCCGTCAGCCCCGGCATTTCCAACAAAGCTCCCTCTCCCGCGGCAGCGAGCGGGGGTTTATTTATCCCTGAGCGCTGAAAGTCAAATCGCTGGCGCTCGCGCTCCCTATATTTAGCCCTTGAATGGAGAGAGATTTTACAGACGCCCGGCTCTGCCTTGTGCTTAAGAGTCAGTCAGTGTTTCCATTAGAAACCCTGGGGGTCCAATCCTGCGCTCCGCTACCCGGCACCGTGACAAAAATCTTCCCTGTCGATTCCAGTGGAGCGACGTTGGATTTGTACCCACAGGGATGAGATCAGGATCTGGCCTCGGGATTTGATGGGTTTGTAACTTGGCTGCTACAACTTGGCTGATTCAATTCATTTTGGGCTAAAACTCCACCTACAAGTTCCCAGCCTGGGAGACATTAAAGGCGAATTATTACGAAGTTTCATACTGGTTTTAAAGTGAAATCATCAGTTAAACCGAATTTTTTACAGAAGAAGCTGGTTAACTGATCTTTTCTATTTTGGGGTAATTTATTTAGGTCTTTTCCAACATGAACGATTCTATGATTCTGTGATTTTAAGTTGCTGCTGGTCTCTCTTAGGCCAGACATTGCTCAGGCCAGGGGCTGCTGCCTGCTTTGCTTACAGAGCACCAAGCAGAAAAGAGGTGCCAAAATACGGGTGACAGCTGAGGTTCCCATCACCATGGGGCTCCCCGCAGGGCTTAGCTCCCTGATTGTGGGCTCTGAAGCTGCTGGCCATGGTGGGAGCCTTTGCTCCTTTTCCAAAGCAGCAGAAACTGCCTGCAGGGAGGCGCAGGAGAAAGCTGCTTCCTGGGCTAGGACGGGGCTCCCGCTCCTCTCCTGGCATCGAGTGTCAGCAAAGAGGGGAGTGCAGTGGGAGCACTGGTCCGTGCATCCCTCCTGTGCTGGAGCTCTCCTGGCCGCGAAAGCTGATGTGCTCCCCACAGCCATGTGCTGGGTGTGGAGCTGACACCGCACGTGCGACCAGAGCTGGTTCTGGGCAAACATAAGGGAACAAATGATTATCCAGAACCTTCCAAGGCAAAGGAGGAGGCCAAAGGCACAAGCACAAAGCAGAGGAGCAGCCCGGCAGAGACTTGCAGTGGGGCCCAACGTCCCCCTCAGAGCTCGCCTGTGAGTGCCTGTCAGCAAGAAGCTGCCTGTCCCCACTGCCACCCCGGTGGCTGCAGCAGCCAGAGCCCTGGCTAATCCTGCGATGTCCCTTCCTGCAGCTCTGAGCTGCTTTGCTGGCTCAAGGCTTGCTTCCTTCTCTTCCTTCTCCCTCCTTTTCTGGGCGCTGGAGTGCAGAGCATTGTCTGTGCAGAGCAGCGTGGGGACACTCCTGTGGCAAAGCCTCATGTCTCCCAACAGCCAGAGAGAGGGTGACCCGGTGACTGATTGGGATGGAGCAAGGAGGGCTGGGACCAGCCAGAACCAGAGCCACCATCCTGGGAAGCAGGAGCAGGGTCTTCAGAGCAGAATTAGATCAGCCTCAGCCATGACCCCAAAATACCCCATAAAGAAACTTTTCACTCGCTCTGCCCCACACGGCTGCAGTGTGCAGGGACGTGTCGGGGCGAGAAGGGTCTGGCTGCTCGTTGGGAGGCGATGGGGCTGCTCCTGCTCCTGCTCCAGCCAGGCTTTTGACTTTTCCTCCCTGTGCTCTTCCTTGACTGAGAAATGGAAGGGCCGAAACAGATTTTGGCTAGTTCCTTCAACGATGAGTGCCCAGGCTGTAAAATCTGCCCTTCCCCAAGTCCAAGGAGGCTGCAAATTCTCGGCATTTCTGAGAACGCAAATTGCCCTGTTAACAACAGGTTCCCCCCCAGGCAGGAGCTGCTAAATACCAGCTCGGTAATTGCAGGCTGCCACTGGATGGGAAGCAGGGTTTTCAAACAGATTTTGGCTAGTTCCTTCAACGATGAGTGCCCAGGCTGTAAAATCTGCCCTTCCCCAAGTCCAAGGAGGCTGCAAATTCTCGGCATTTCTGAGAACGCAAATTGCCCTGTTAACAACAGGTTCCCCCAGGCAGGAAGGCCGATTTCCTTTCTGGAGTCCAAATCCAGATGGTCAGAGATTCCTTCCAAGCTCAGAAAACCTGTTTTAAAAGGCTATTATGTCTCAATAGCAGTTTTGTGTCCCAGCCCACTGGAAGCAATGTCTGCCGTCTGTAGCACCATCTATTTTTTGAGCTGCTCGTCCCTCTTAGCCCCGGTGCGGTCAGTGCCATCTGCTTTTCGTTTCGGTGGAGGGGCAGCCGGGCACCAGCTAAAAGCCGCAAGTTTATTCCCACTTTCTGTGGCGGGTGAGCTGTGGAGCCAAGAAATGGAAGATGCTCAAGCGAGCTTGTTGAGCTACAGGGTTTGCTCTTGTCAGGAGAGTTTCCAGCCCTGGAGACTTTTATATTCAGGAGGAATAACCCCATCTAACCGCCCCCATGAAGCTGGGCAGGGAGGTACCAGCCCAGGCCCTCTCCTCCCCTCCGCTGCAGAGCGCAGGAGCAGGTTGATGCTTTCTGTTCTGCAAACCACTGAGAGGAGGCAGAGACTTCATCACATGTAACACCTGGAGCTCTGAAGTCACTCAGTTGACTTCAAACAACCGCCTGTGCACTCAAGCTGCACCACCACCAGCTCACCTGAGCAGGCAGGTCCACTCCCCAGGGCTGTTTTACCAGCACCCAGTTGTGGATAGCCCAGGGGAGGAATTCCCAGCCAAGGGCCTTTGCTGGGGACTCCACGGCAGGGCTTGCCTCACCCAGCAGCACCGAGTTGCCCTGGGACTGCTCAGGAATGCAAAATTATCGAGGTGCAGGCCCTGAAGGGGGGAAAAAAACGTTACAAGCGCTAATGAGGGCTTGTGCACACACAGATGTTCCACTGGTTTAACTTGAACTGGGTTGCGTGCCCAAACGTGGGGATACAGGCAGGATTAACACTGATTTAAGGTTGCCCACGCCCAGTGTTGCTGCACCGATGCCACGACCGCAGCGCTTCACACGCGTTTCAAGGGAGATTATTCTCTCGTTTGCTTCTAAAATTAAAGGGTGATGGTCAGACCTGCCTGGGCGAAGGGGCAGGTATTTGTGCTCAACCTTCTGTAGCTCACAGAGTACGGGTGGCCCTCCCAAGTCATGCTGCCACCCAAGGGGACAGTTGCTCTCAGGGGTTGGTCGCTCTCAGGGGACATTAGACTATGCCCCATGGTTTGCAGGGCTGGGCACACCCCGACGGGCACATGCCAGTCCCCTGTGATCAACCACAGCGCCCATGAGGAACCCAAACCCACAGTGCCCATGAGGAACCCCAGTTTTGCTGCTGTTCACGGTGCTCCAGAGATCTGCCATCCCCATGCCTGGAGCAGGGAGGGCTTGGTGCAGGAGGACATCCCACTGTCTCGGGCTACCCGCACTGCCGTGGGGGGGTCCCCGCACCTCACCGCCGTGGGGGGGTCCCCACGCTGCTCAAGGAGGCACGCACTGCAGTGCCACCGGGAGGGTCCCACGCTGGCTGAGGGCTGCACACACCGT
>NW_010406534.1:0-301 GCF_000710305.1 Buceros rhinoceros silvestris | reverse complement strand
GCCTCACAGCACGTGTGCTCCAGCCAAGAGCAGAGCCTGGGAGAGATGAAGCATCTCCCTGAGCTCCCTGTGACTGGGATCGTTGTCCATGGCGAGGGTGAGGTCTGTAACAGGAGGCAATATGTCTCCACTAGATGGTCCTTCCACACCAAACATGTGCTGCACAGGTTACTGCCCTCGTTAAACAGGGGTTGCACAAAAAGCTGCAGTGCTTTGAGTCAGGTATTCTACACAATGTGAAGTTAGTGATGCTCTTTATGAAGGGTGGGTCCTGTTTGGCTAATCTGATATCCTTCTTTGA